>NW_019104000.1:0-288981 GCF_001856785.1 Myzus persicae
TGGCCCGGTCAATAATTAACCGGTTAACGGGGGCACCGATAACGCATATATTACCAATATAATAATAATAATAATAATAATAATAATGATAATAATAATATATAGGGTATGGTATATTGTGTATATATATAGGTATATCGTACAAGTATTTTCGTAGTCGCGGTCATCTCTGAGGTAGCGGCGAATGGTGGCGTACAATATTATACGGAAAATGGGTGGGCATATATACAATGTGTAAGTCGCTCGAGTCTCGTTCGTCGTATATATACAGCAGCGGCAGCGGTGACGTCCGCGGAGTCTCGCACTCCGACAAGTCTCCCGCGGTCTGCCTATATGGTCGCGGCGGGTCATCCGCCCGCCGACGACCGACTGCAATCCGTTTCGGGTCACGACGGCGGTCTTATACTACCGCGTTGCAATAATGTGATAAAATAAAATCTATATGTATATATACCATAATATTGTATATAGTAGCTATTATTATATTATTATTATTATTATTATTATAGGTACTCGGCCAGGCCCCGGTGAAAGCCACCGACGATGCTACGCAACGATTTTCGACACCGTCAGTGTAACACCACACACCATCACCGCAATAGCCGAATACCACAGCAGACTGCAGATGTGCCTCAACTGTGTGCATAGGTACCTATGTAGCGAGGTGTTAGAATTTACCATATTAGATACGCTTGTTTGTAATATAGCATTAGACTAGTCATGAGTCATGACGTTTTAAAAGAATTTTGTATTTAAAAAATAAATAGTTCACACTTCCAAACAATGCCTGTAACAGTATTATACTATCAAATATTACGTGATGAGTATATAGCATAGTAGTACAATCGTTTGTTATTATTATAGTCTGATAAAAGTCAATTTTTTACGTATTCATAACAGAAGAACCACCCTTCCCAGCCAACACCAAGTCATGATCAAGACAAGTACAGAGACAGCTTAAGTCGGTCGGTACTGCTGCAGGAGTGTCATATATGACGAACGTTTTTCGTGGTTTTTTTCAAACCGACAATTTCAAACAACCCATCGCCGCCATGACAAAAGCAAATCCTACAGTTAAAATCATAAGTGTCAAATCCTGGTTGTATTATAATTATAACAACGTTTCGCTATTACGACAGGCGACGAACGACGATTGTTCCTTGGTAGATAGTGCCGGTTTCCGTATTTTACGCCATGCCATATATTACAGGGTGTAGAGTAATTAACTGTCATAATTTATAGTTAAGACTAACTTTAAGTAGAAAACTATGTAGGCACTAACTATATGTATGTGATTATAAGTTATAACCCCTATTGCTTACTATACATTTTTTCAATTTACTAATTTATGGTAATTTTTGTGTTGTTAATCATATATTAAAATTAAATTATAGTAAAAACAAATTAATATTGATAAAAACAAAAGTTAACAGTTACCTGAATGTATTACATTTGTCACAACGTTCGTTGTATAAATTTCGATTCCGCTAATGCGCATTTACATATTAGTGACTATATTAGTTAAAATACACAAAATATAATACAATACAAAACATATTAGTTTAAATGACTATAAAGCTGTTATAGATCCCTAGATACTTGAATATTACGAGTAGTAAATAAAATTACTCATACTATCTGAACAGACTACCTGTGAGATATGTACTATATGAGTTTGAAATCAATTTCATCTTTTATTCACGATCATGTAAGCCATGTCTCACTAGAGAACTGCAACAGGTGGTCCGAAATCCAACCTTTTAAAAAAAATCTAATTTGTTACTATTTGCTTAGATAGGGTTACTTTTTTTAAATTACTATCAGGAGTAGAATTTTCTACAAAATATGTTGAAGTTTAAACACATCATTATCATAGGAGCAATTTTAGTCTTGACAAATTTTGTAATAATCAATAATATTAAAACAGGAATATTTTTCAGGAAAATATTCCATTTCAGATTGTTTGAAATTAAAAATGTGTGTTGTCATTAAAATTACCAGTAATAAAAAAAGATAGAAAACATTTTTTTTTTTTTGCAAGCATGTAGAATGTTAGGTGTTGATAGTACCCATACAAAAATGGAATTAAAAAATGAGTATAGTCAATAAAGCGGATCACCCTGTACACTTTTAGATGAATGGCAGGCAGGTACAGGTAGTAAGGCAAAGTATAATTATTATTTGCGGTCGGAATTCGTTTATTTTCATCCTGCGATATAGACGTAAAGTACGCCTGCCGGAAGAAGACCGGATCATTTTTCTGCAAAATTATAGGTACCTGAGTATTATAACAGGTACTACAACTACTAGCTACTACTACTACTACTACTACTTCTACTACTACTACAACTACTACTGTTTATCGCCGATATTATTATTATCGTAAGTACATGTTTAAAAATAATTTTGAAATTTATTTGAAATAGGTGATTATAAATACTTGAATGAAAAACTGTTTGAATTTATTTTCCAATATGTATCTAAATACAAATATAAATAAATTAAAAAAATATTGTGAATAATCCTATTTACTTGTTTTTCAGGGCACTTTTGGACCAGAAATCAGAATTCTGTCAAGGTTAGTTTGTTTTTTCTAGTTAAAATGTATTTACATGTATGTTAATTCATTTTAACAATAAAAAACCTACTTTAATATGTATAATTTTATATAGTGGTTAAACATACATATTTATTTTTAAATCGAGAGTGGACTAACACTCATGAAATTGTTTTTCATTTAGAACCTATTTTATATTTTCAAATATAAAATCATGAAATCAATAGCTATATTTTAGAACACTTTTTTTCAAACAAACTTGAAGCACAAAAATAGTTTTCAAATGCTCAATAAGTATTAAGTATGTACGACTTCATAATAATCATATAGTAGTATGAGGATCATGTGCGGGTTAGGTACCTCCTACGCAGCGCTCTAGAATATTTTCTCCCAGAATTCGTGCAAAATTGTAGGTATTACAATAACATGCGGGCAAAACAGATTTAAATGTGGATATTCGTTTTTACATGGATTTATTCGTAAACGATAATAAAAATCGCAGTTTTTTAGTTGTAGTTGGTATTATACTATTATAGTAGTGTTTTTACTCGTATACACGCGCAATTTTATGCATGATCGAGCATTTTCTTTATTTTGCGTCACAAAATCGTAAAATACGTTCAACGTGTGTTTTCTAAACACCGCGTGTGATAAAAATAACTATAATAATATACACTTTGCTGTAACTACGTTTTGTCGGCCGATATAATAAGACGATGAAAAAAACGATAGGTACTACCTATATTATGTACCTACCTACCCGACGCTCGTGTATCCGCACGGATAAACAGAAATTTCATAATTTATACATTTACCAATAACCGTTATAATATTATATACGAGCGCGAATAGAAAACAAGTCGCAATTAAAATTTAATCCAAAGCGCGCCGTTCTGAATTATTAACTATAATAATATTATATACGTATAATAAGTTCAACGAGTTTTTTACGGAGAAAACTTGTTAAAAATTTAGATCGGTCTGCTGTCTCGCGCCAACACAATATTATTATACTTTTATGACGTGTATGACAAAAATTTGTAAGTATATCGAGATAAATATCGTCTATAACACTGGAACATTCCTCTCGAACTGATTTAAACTCGGTGACGGCGACGATTTATCTACGTACACTTATTACCAACATATCGATTTACGTGTGTTATTCGAGAATATAGAATTCCGTATACAGGGTGATTCACCAAGCATGCTCACCCCATTTTCCTTGAATAATGCAATTATTCAAAATCTGATTTTTGGAATTTTTAAATATACTTAAAGATCGTCATTTTAAATTCTTGAAATTTTTGTACCACTAAAGAAGTGTTACGTGGCGATAGAAACTTATGTTTTTCAAATGGAACCTTCACGCCCTTTTTACTATAAATTGCTTAGTGGATAATTTTTTTAAAAATATTAATGTATTAAGTTCACAATTCGGACGATTAGTTTCTCAATTATCAAAATGTCTATTCTAATATAAGGATTATAGTCCTTAATTAATGTGATTTTAAGTAGAAAATAGATGTAATATTTTAGTATTTATTACACTAACACGATGTTTGCAAATTTTTAATTTGACAAGTAAATATTAACCACCAACATTTTTAAATCACCATCTTCCAAACTAATGACCCAAATTGTCCTTAATACACAAAGCCGAATAACTCGAAAATATTTGTTTTGAATTTTGATTCTGATACGTCACTATTTTCAGAAAAATTATCTATTCAATAAATTACACTCGAAAAGGGGGTTCTGATATGAAAAAAAAAGTTTGAGATGCTACAGTACACTCCTTAAGTACTACAAAAAAAAAAAACAGGAATTTAAAAGAATGGTCCTTAAGTAGGTATATTCAAAAATTCAAAAATTTGAATTTGAATAATTTCGTGTGGGTGAGCATGCTTGAGTAGATGATACTGTATCATACAGATAAACATATTTTTTATATTGTATAATATTTTAATATACATCCGTGACCGCTCATCCTTCAGCCATTCAACGTAATTTGATTAATTTCGATCCACAAGTAAAACAAAATCGATATCCATCAATCGAAGTACCTAACATAAACAATGAAATAGAATAACAATTAGATCCCAACTACTACCTAATAATATTATACTCTGTACATACACCCTCGTCCGGTGCACTGTCTATGTACCGAAACTATATTAATATGAATTATTCATAAAGTAAATTGTACGCAATTAAGTTTCTTTTTATTTGGTTTTAGAAAGTAAAAACATTACAATTTGTTTAGAGTAGTTTGATATAAAGACAACAATTATTTTTGATATTTGTCTAGTATCCACTTCATGATATATTTTTTAGAATTGAATAAACATACTGC
Source organism: Myzus persicae (assembly GCF_001856785.1). Classification (NCBI taxonomy): domain Eukaryota; kingdom Metazoa; phylum Arthropoda; class Insecta; order Hemiptera; family Aphididae; genus Myzus; species Myzus persicae. The sequence goes on from NW_019104000.1 coordinate 4,914, forward strand.
ACACAGCATTCATGACACATGCGTTATGTATACAAGTAATACAACTATTATTTTATTTTATTTAAATTATTTATCATACTGTTATACGGCTGAAAAGTAGTAGAATATATAAAAGTATAAACGTATAGCACGTAATTCATTTTAAAGACACAGGCAATCAGTTAACAATATTGAATTAGATTTTTCATTTAATGTTGTGCTTCATAATTTGTATAGTCACAATGCAATATAAGTACACCATTTTAAGATACGAATTATTAATTATTCTGTGAATTGTGTTTATACCAATTGCAGTGGGTGTATATGTTTTTCTTCTATTTTCAATATTAGTACACTATAATTTTTTTATGTGTATAAAATAATACTAAAATAATTATACTTCAAAAAAATAAAATAAATACATTTGAGTTAAAACATCGTAAATTAGTACATTATGTGTAGAATATCTACCTAATATAGTTATAGTAATATGGTGAACATGATTAGCCACATTAAAATCCTACAAACCAGATGTAGGTATATTAATATATTTTAAAAACTTTTTATACAACAAACTACAAAATTAATACATTTATGGTGTAAATTATAATCAAACGATCTATGCATTTTACGTGCAACTGCATTTTTATTGAATTTCACAATAATATATTATTATTAAAACAATTTACTTTTTGTTAATGTTTTATTCATACCAGCTATGTTGTATATATATATTATATATATACATATATGTATTTGTTTTATTTAATCTTCATGTTTGATTAATATTAAAGCAAGTATACTGATTAAGTTTATTCATATTTTTTGTTTTCCTGGAACGGGAAAGTTTTTGAATAACAACTAATAAGCTCACACAGGCTGAGATATTATATAATATTGAACGTAATTTCATAAATTAGTTTATATTTTTGTGTTTTACTTCTAATGACACTAACGACTGACGTCAGTACGTACAACAATCAATAACTATAATCCCGTTCGCTGCAAACGACTATATACATATACCTGTAATACGTCTTACGACAACGCAAATACCGCAGTGCATGTGGAATAACTGAAAAGAAAACCAATCACCCGGCCTGTACGATGACAAATAATTATTAAAAAGAACACTTTGCACGCGCTGTACGTGGATAAGCGCACACATAGATACAACAGTTATATAAAATCCGTGATCTCGTTATCGAACGTGCGTTTAATGCACTGGCAAATTGAATGTGTCAAAAGAAACACTTTACACGCGTACAACACTATGCCATATAATAAAAATAATAATAATAATTATTATTATTTAATATAATATATTATAATGTACGTCCGTACGTTCATAGTATAAAACGCTGATAAATTGTTATCATAAAATGTAATTTTCCTATCACGAACTAATAATATTATGCTCGCCAACACGGCCAGCTGATATTATATGCACATTATTATTGTAGTATAGGTACACTTCCAATGAACTTGTTACCGCGCCGAACGGGTTTGTTGATGATATACACAGAGGCAGAGGCAGATCGGTAGGCGCGTGTGCCACGACTTGGGAGTAAAATATCCTTTGACGATTTACAGGCTGAATCGCCAAGCATGATTAGCCCCTTCTCCCCCCCCCCTATTATTTCCTTCGATCAAGAATTTATTCGAATTTACTTTTAAGTCTCTACAACCAAACTCAAAGATCATATTTTAAATTTTTTAAATTTGTTTGTGCTATATTATAAACAGTGTCCTGTAGCGATTTAAACTTCTGTTTTTCTGAAAACTCCTATTAAATATTTAAATTATTCAATGGATCATTTTTTTGAAAATGTTTGTGTAAGTACTTCATTTAAAATTCAAACAAGTAGTTTTTACTTATTAGGACATTTGTGCAAAGGATAACAGTAATTAAAAATAGTTTCACAAAATATGTATAAAATAGATGTATACTGGATTTAATATTTATTTTACTTAAGGGGATCGGTGGCGGTGACGACTGTCTTTGTCTAACACACGCGCAACATAAGAATTCAGAGGTGTTTTTCGGCAAACGTACCGATTGATAAAGTGAAGCGATAAGAATTCTGAAAACAGATTTGAATTTGTCGTTAAGTCTACTTGAGATCGGTCAGTCTATATTTTTGATTTTAGATTCTGAGTGAAACAATAAAAATAAAATAAAAATAAAAAATAAAAAAACATTCATCGTTTCACTCAGAATCTAAAATCAAAAATGTAGACTGACCGATCTCAAGTAGACTTGACGACAAATTCAAATCTGTTTTCAGAATTCTTATCGCTTCACTTTATCAATCGGTACGTTTGCCAAAAAACACCTCTGAATTCTTATGTAACGCGTGTGTTAGACAAAGACAGTCGTCACCGCCACCGATCCCCTTAAGCTATTTTTATAAATTATTAATTAATGTTGATAGTTCAAATTTTCTTTTTGATTTTAAAGTTTTTTCAAAAACTTGTTTGAAAAATAAAATTTATAAAAATTTTAATTTACAAATTACAATACGAAATTCAAAAAAGTTTTTTTTATTGAGAGTAGCATTGGCTTAGATACGCAGGGTATAGGTATATTTGAAAGACCTAACTATAACAGGTTACCTATACCCTTTGCTGTTTTACACTGCTCATTAAACCTAGAATATTATAGGTAGGTATTAATTAAAAAATACCTACATATTCCGTTACTTTATAGGTACATTAAACTTTTAGCGGGTCTTGAAATGGACATTTTAACTACTTGTTTCATAATATGTATGATAAATGGTAATATAATAATAATAATAATAATAATAATACTGTCCTACGCTTGAAATCTCCCCCGCTTCATCATTATAAGAAAAACCTAAGTAAAATAATCGACCTCGTCGTCGTTATCAGCAGACCAAGCGTTCCAGGCAATTATTATTAAACGCGTGACATCATATACGAGCAGACGCTCAGTATATTATGTTCATTAGACTAGGTGCGCTGATAATTTAATTAAAATGATGATTTATGATGGAATCCAAACTTGGCTATTAAAAAGTAGACACATAGACAACTAAACCCTAATGAGGATATAAATAAATCATTTAAATAAAATATTTCCAAACGATTATTACGAAATAAATGTACTGTAGTTAGCCAAATAAATAATTATAATATATTGATTAGCCAAACTAAACTATTCTGAAAACCACAAAACTATATACCTAGTTAGAGTGTTTACAGTTAAAAAATTCTTTTACACCAGAAAACTCTAAATATTGTCTGCAAAAGTGAAGACTTTACAGAAATGAATTTAAATAATTAGGTACCTATGAAAAGAACATAATATTATAATAGGTTATAGTTTCCTGAATTCGAACGTCCACAGTAGCTATATAATGTTGAAATAAACTATTTTCTTCATATATGCTTAATAACATAGAAATATCAATTAAATTAAAGTGAAATAAATAACATTACCTATAGTATAGGTTGTAACGAACACGACACTACCGCCGACGGCACACTACACACCGTACTACAATCATCCTCACGCTAAAATGTTACAACAGAGTGCGCGCAAGGGCAAAGTATTTTAGATCGCGATCATATTTTATCAGTTCATATAGGAATAAGTTTAATTATTCAACAGTATAAATAAGAAACGTTTGAATATTGTATATTTTCATATAAAATATTAATTCCGCCCCTATCATTCTAAGACATAATCAATAAATCCCGACAAACATATGATGCGCCCTTACCCGTCTACCATGGACAACCATCCCCAAATATATATAAAAAAGCTTACGATATTCAGTTCAACTCACCTTCCCTGACACACTTGACAGTGTGCAGTACCTGGCTATTACAGCTCTCGGTCTCCAATCGGCCTCTATACGACGGCTATTGGACGGCTAGAAGTAATCGGCCGACTGTCCTCTTGTCAAGTTTGTTTTGCTCCGCGTTTTAGTATACCGCCGTATCCCGTCTAATACCCACGCCGCGCAATTCTAACTCAGTCTCGTCAACGATAATATAGTACAGTTTTGTTTCCACGCCGCGCTTTGATATACAGCCGTATCCCGGTCTAATACACACGCCGCGTATCAACAGTTCCGTCTCCACGTACCCGCATCATTACGACGTCGTAAAATATTGTTGTCACCGTCGAGTGAGATATTATATATACATATACACTTTACATTGTATTTGTAACTAGTACTGTGAGTAATAAAGATATATTAAATACCTATATGTTTGTGAATATCCGATTTCATTTTATATAAAACCGCGTGATAACCATTATTTGTAAATATATATATGGAGAGATATACCAAAGTATAAAATGTCGTTTATTATCAATAAAAATCTTTTGTTAATGAAAACTGAATTCTCAGTGTTATAAATTCATTACAAGGTCATGTACAATCAATTTTGAATTTTAAAATTAAAATCATTTTTTTCCTACATAGTACCAATGTATTCCACTGAAAGCATTTCATTTAAGTATTTAATGTGATGACTTCCTATAACAAATCATACCAATAAAATAATTTTGGCTAAAATGGATATTTTATTAGAAAATATAACTTTGAAACACATAATTATAAGAGGAAACGTTTGCATCAATAATAAATAATAGTAGAAAATATTGTGACAGAAGTGCATCGAACCGGAACGGTATTGTGTCGCAATCGTATTCAATCGTAAAAATATTTATCGGGACTGGACCTGTAAAAGAAAAAAAATGTTTGAATTCTAATTTAATAAGTACCTGAATTCGATACGTATATTTCTTTTATGGATTATTAGATAGAGGACTCTAAAATACGATCGATATCTTTGCTGTACAAGTTGATTTTATGACGCAAAATGCAGTATGAAAAAAAAAATTAATTCGATTTTGGTAATTTGAATATTTTAATTTGGTTCTTAATTAGTTAAATCAATAAAACTAAAAACCTTGAAGGAACATTATTCTTATACTACGACCGAAGTACTTCGGGGTTTGTGTAAGTACTTTTTTTTCATGTAAACTTGCTACCTCATAAGTACATGGACCTACTTACTCGTAAGTATTTTTAACTCGTCGTTTCTTAGTTCTTATAGGTATATATATACATATATGATATTATATTATACTTTTGTATATGTTAACCATATTATTAGGTATCCTATACTCATCCGCCATATATGCTCTGAAGATTCGCGGCAGGCCCGGATTAACACTACCGTAGGCCCTAGACTCATGTGCTAATACGGTCCTGTAGTGTTCAGAATTTAAATGATTAAGAAACCTAATGTTTGGGAGAGGTAATGTTTAATCTCAGTGTCTTAAGCCTTTAAAAATGAAAATATTTACAACATGAAAATCATCATGATATTTTACATTTTGAGCACATAATAAGTTCTATTCTTGTTACATAGTTATGTTATTATTACTTAATATTACAATAGGAATATTATAAATTTAAAAACAAGTGTACCTGTCATAAGCGGTGTCTCTCAATAAGCCACGAAACACAGGACTATATTTAATTTTATAAAAAGTCACCGGTTTCATAATACTATGTAGGCAAGGTGTACTTATAAGTACACTTTGTTTACATTTAATATAATAATATATTAGCCATAAGGTATATCCACAGTTAAACATTTAATATATTACTTGAGATAATTCTTTAGTTCACGTTTTCACAAGTTGTAATTGGGTTTAATAATAAGTCAGTTGAAGTAAATCATCAATTAGATTTTTTTAGTCTTAACCATACAATCAAAACGTTTGTTTTTTTTTTAAATTTTAAACTAATGCATTTATAATAGTATTTAATAGGGTTCCTAATATTTTTCTGGCCGATACACAACCAACAAAACATCTTTACGATAGATTTGACTAGTATAAATTATTTTTGGAACTCGAAAATTATTTTCACGTATTGATCACTACCCACTAGCTAAGTTACCTTGAAGTATCTACGTGCGCATCGTGTTCTATACGTTCCCAGTATTAATTGTTGTATAGTTGTACGCTGTTAAGTCATATAATAAAATATGTCTACCGTTGACTCTAACGACACCGTAATGCTGGAGTTAACGGAAGGCGAAAATATGAAGAAGATATTTGAAGAGCTGAGATCGGCAAAGTTCTCCACATTCCAACTAAATTTTCGACACGGGTTGGAACTTGGCCGACGTTGAAAAGACACGAGTCTACGCCGAACCTGACCACGACTTGTCATCAACCAGCAGCAGCAGGAGACTCCGAAGTCTACCTGCACCAGTGTTTGTCCGCTCCAGCCGAGCTGCCCTACAAGCCTTTTGAGCTTTCTGACGTGCTGACACAAAACGGACGACACAAAACGGATCCCCATTCAGTCCACCCGACCTCGAGATGTCCGGTCCAAAGGACGCAGGATCCAACGCGCCGCTGCAGGATAATGTCGCTGTGAGCTCGATGGATACGCCGAAAGCAGTTAACACGTTATCGTGTACGTCCGCGCAGTCGGCGCCCGAAGTCTGGGAGACAAGCGAATTTGGAGACTGTTCAGCGCAGAGTCGATAGTCCTCAGCGCCAAATATGCATTTAACTTTTGGACTCGTGGACCACAAGGAATGGGGAACAGAATGCAGTGACGGCAACGAGTAGGAGTTGGTCAGTGACCCGATAAATCCTAAACGGCGTCGCTCAATATGGAGCCGGACGAAGAAATTCGTCCGGCGCATGTTTTGCTGCGACGTTTAGAGGTTTTTTGTTCATGAACTTCCTATGTTTTAAATTTATTGATCAGTTGTCCGGAACACAATATTATTATCATGTTTTGCGACAAAATCAGTCGCTCACAAAACTCAGACGACATTTGAACGATACTTTAATACGTGACTCACGCTGTAAATATTATCACATTTTCTTATTCTTGTATATTTCGCGGGATACATTAGCGGATCGTGTATATGTTTATTGTTTATAATATAAAGTTACACGAAATAATATCATACTGTAGTCACGCGGTGGCCTGACGAACAGGTGCGCTATGATGTCGCGTTTTAAGCATCGCGCACAATAATTATTATGTCCCTCGTCCGTTTGTACACAAGACAGCGGCGGTACACGCCGCTCTCCGTCGAGAAGTCGAGTAAAATAAAAAATAAAAACAGGACATGATTGACCGGCATTGTGTGTACACAGTATACACTATATAATATGAGACCTTATAATGTATATGCCGAATGAATATATATTATATTATATACCTATATATAATATGGGTGTATATGAGTATAATATCATCAGACTCGGCTGCTCCCGGACGTCAAGACCTCGCCAAATATAATACGCGCGTCCTACGGTTTTCGTGAAAGCCCAAACACACGATTATAATAATAACAACGAACGCAGTACAATATTGTGTTCTCTCTCAACAAGTAGCTGCTGCTATATTGGACGCACACACGCACTTATACGCATATTGTTACAATATAATGACATTATGAGTATATTATATTATATTATTATTCGATCACACTGTTCGATTGTAGTCCACACGCTGTGCGAGCGACGTTCCCGGTCTTACGCATATTTTTCAAAATATATGTATTTTTTTTTTTGTCAGACTTTGCTTATAGAGTGCATGCTATTATACTATTATTACTATATAATATCATTGTTGTTTGTGTTGTACATTTTTCGCGTAGGAGCGACGACTAATATATAATATTATTCGAACTATCGGATGTCGCCGCGGTGCGACGCGTCCAAGCGCGATTCAATAACGATAATCTCGACAATAATACACGCTCGTGGTATCGCGACGACGATCTTTTTTATTTTAGATTGTTCTGTTTCGGCCGCGACCTCTATCCTCAATGAGTCCGATTCTACGAAGTGCTATCCGAAGAGCGTATATGGTCCGAGAAACTACGCCTACAAAAAAACGAAATCGATTTGTTGACTCGATGAATGTGCGTCTCTAAAATGGGGATACGTCAGTCTAAAACGAAACGAAAAGAAAATGGGTACGGCGCCTAATAACTGTAACAATATTTACAGATAAGACAGGCCCGACACGCTATTATATTGTTTTCTGCCCATATGCATATAGTCCGTTTACAGTTATTCATGATAACATACTTATAATACGTATATTATTATTATAGGTGCATTTCATCATGGTCACCCATCCGGGAGCTAGTAACATCGGACGATGCTTGACTGCAGCAATATACATTAGTGACTGCGGCCAACAAACGCAAGGCCCCAAAATGGCTGTAATGTTGAAGGTGCAGGTGAGTAATAATGAAAGGAACGTTGATTCTAGAGTAAAAAGATGACACATTAAAATATACACATACCTACTAATAATTCAGAGCAATCTATTTTATTATTAATATGATTATAGATAAAAACAGGTATCAAAATATTTGCTTCTTAATAATTAAGCGTCAATATAAGAACCTAGTTTTGAATCAAATGAATAATCAATGTAAATTATTAAATTAAAAATAAAGCATACGAAAAAAAAATGACTTAAAATGATCTTATCTAATTTATTAATTAACTGCGTGAATTGGTAAGGTTTCCATATAACCGTATCATATACTGAAATTTGGACGTATAAGACTACTGAAGTATAATTTCCACCAGGCCGGATCATTGAACTCCCGATCATTTCTGCATAAAGAATTATAGCATTCGCTTTTCCTTATTAACAGTTATGTGCTAAGCAAAAAAAATATATTTTGAAAGGGTTATTACAAGATCCTTTACTATTAATGTGGTAAGTAGAAAATAGATTATTATTAATATGTTTTAATCATTTTTCAAAAAAAAAAAATGTTAATTTCTTTTTTGTCAACTAAAAAAAAAAAATTAAAAAAAAATTGTTTTTTCTTTACAATAAGACTCGATAGATATATATTATATTTTTTTTAAATTTTGATGACTTGGTACACTTTTTGGCATTTTAAACGCATTTTTGATGTACATGGCGCATAAACTATAACCTATTTATAACCATCAACATTATACTATAATGTACTATAATATTGTTTCACTAAGACAACAAGTCATCCCCCTCAAATCAGCATCAGATCCACCCACTGACTAAAGCAAACACACATCAGCAGTGAGGTGGTTTTTTTTAAGTCGTCTGTAAATAATTCAGATGTAAAATGGAATGAATACTTACGCACAAACCTATTCATATTATAGTGTATCATATTGGGTACACGCTGTTTGAGCAGTACATATACAATGTTTTAAGTACCTACCGTTTATTTAAATTTGTTTTATTCATGCCAATATTTGCTGCTGCGGTATGGGTACCTATGTCCTGACGTGCAAGCACTTCTTTTTTTTATGATTCATCCGAGTTGCATATAAGTACATAAAAACATATATATTATTGACCAGTCCGGCATATGCAATCGGTAATCCAATGCATTGTATATATTATTGTGAGTGAACGTTGGGCGTGAAATTAGCGATTTGCATTTTTATGTACTTTGTTGAAATTTAAAATTGCGTTGTAAATAATTTTCGGTCGGAAACGTCTTTTCTACACTTAATAACAGAGTTGAATAAATACATTTTTGGTACACAGCACGTCCCACGTGTCGATATAATATTAAGTGACTATATTATAGTCACTATTAATAATGATATAGGTTTATAATATTTGGCATCACACGATTGGAAAGCACGTTCAATTTATTCGGATCTCTGTGTGTCATCCATATATTTATTGTACATATTATATGCATAAAGTTGTATATGCGGATTTGTATATTCCAATTGAGTTCAAAAAAAATAAATCTTGAGTTGCAGTTATATGCATTTGGGTGTATATATATATATATATATATATATATATATATAGTACCTATATAATATACATACTGACAATTTCATCATGCGTAAAATAGCATTTTATTATCAACTGATTTTAAAGATATAACTCGGCAATTTGTATTCAATGACACGCTGACTTGTAGTTTATAAATAATACACTTGACAATTATTTTTAATGGCGTATCAAACCAGTAAATATAATCATTACCATTTAAACAGATCAAGCCGATATTTGTGATAACGAATACACTGTTATATATTATAATACTTTATTATAGTCCCTGCGTACGCTTTATGTAAAAGAGACATGATGGCAGATGCATAACATAAATTAATAATATTATTTATATTAAAAAAAAATAATTGAAAACGGCAACACCAAAAACTCGACGCTGAACAAATTAACGAAATACTGAAAGAGAACAGCAATAAATATTGCATTGACAGTTGTAATAATAGCACTGTAATAATTAGTTATTATATGATATTAATGAATATTAAAATGCGAATTTTATAATATTACTATATACATTTATAACACATAGTATTTAAAATTTGACAGTGACTACAGACAAATTACACAGGTAAATAAAATAAAATTTGAACATTTTAATGTTTTTAATTTAAATTTTTAATGTTTATTGAAATGAAAAAATGAATACGTATAGGTGCATAAATTATTGTCGAGTTCAAAGAAATTGTATATCTATACTGTTGTTTATTTTTCAAGCCAGTAATATGAATTATTTCTACACTGTGGTATCGATAAATTCCTAAAAAAATGTTTACATTAATTGCTCATAAATATAAATTATAACGTGTGTGTTATTCTCCAATTACATATCTTTGAAAAAAAAATGTTGGATCTCTAAGCCATTCTTGTTTAACCACAATTCTTGTCTTATAATTTTATTGAAATTTCGTAGTCCATATTATCCGATGTTTAAGGTAGTCCTATATAAAATTATCTAAAAATATAATCTATTGAATTTAGTAAAAGGTCTAATGTATTTTCATTACTAAAACACTTTGTTCTTCTTGTTATAGAAGAATAAATACTTGTTAAATATATTTTATTTTCGTAGTTATATGAATTGTTAAATCAACAAAACTATCCGACTACAGTTAAGTTATTATTTGTATGGTGCGCTTTCTGTTTTCATCTCAACAGATTGTATTTTATTAAATGGGTAACAGCTTAAATTCATTTAATCAATAAATTATATCACAACAGCTAGACCTAATTTAACAAAGATATGTTTTTGGGCCGGGTATCCAACTTTTTTTATTAACTGATTTTTGAGGGGGCAATTTTTGTAACGCTTTGTTTAATACCATAGAAACAAAAATCAACAACAAAAACAATAAAATTAAATGAAACTCCTAACAAAATTTAACATGAAACTATATATTTTTTCACTGTACCTACTACAAAACCCAAAAACATACCTATGATGCATTAATTTCTTTTGCAGAGAAAAAATATCTAGTGGCAATCTACTTGTGATATAATAATTATGCAAACGAAGTTTAAATTTTTTTATGCTAAGCAGTTTTTACACGGAGTTTGTCGAGTGTTTTGTTGCGACATTATTTTATTTTTTGTTTGTATAATTATATTTTAATATAAATATAACACTATTTATATTAATTAATTAGCACCAATATAAGTTCATATTTCTATTAAGAATTATTTTATCCTAAAATTATTGATTTTATTTCCCTTATGTTTTTACAATTTGTTTTATCATGATGTGTTCATATTTTATATATATATATATTATTCACAAATTTAAATAAATTATTAATTTATAAAAGCCATAAATATGTTTATTGTTTTATAAATTATAAGACTGTATTAAATAAATTCCTTATAGCCTATAGGTAAACATGGTAAATGCTTTATCATAATATTATTAAAGACAGCAAACACTAATGAGAAATGTAAGGAAAAAAACTTACTAGAAAAATAAAAAATGTTAATTTTATGAAAATGTTAAAATAGCTTTTACAATTTTAAAACAATACCAGATGGTATTAAATATTGATTGCAGTTATTGGAAATATTTTATTCCTCAATAAATGTTTTTCAGTAATCACGCAGTTATATATTTGAAGATGACATATTATATGACGCTCGGTGAGCAGCCAACAGGTAATTTATACTCATTAGTAAGAACAACTAACACGTTAGGATGTTAATCGTGCTAATCCTGCCGATGTTTGTGTTAAATTTCATGTCTAAAATAAAATTAAAAAACAACCTCCTTTCTCCGTATTTGGGAATGATAGATATATTATATTTGAATCCATTAATACTTCTAATTTATTCCATCCATCATTATAAAATTATGATTTCAATCCTTATTAGCTTTATAATAGCATAAAAATAGTTTCTTGTCGTATCGTCATTAATTTATTGTTTAGTATACACCGCAATCAAGAGAACTTGAACAAATATGAACATTTCTGTGTATTATATTCTTTCTTTTTATCGTTATCCCGTTTGATTTGTTTTTATTGAAATCTCAAATTTCCTTTCATTGAAAACTTTTCTACCCACTATAAGTATGTAAAAACAACATAATATTACTATACCTTATAGTTACCTAACTATTGAAATGAATTCTGCTGGACAACGGACTTACGCCACTCATAAAACTGACGAATCTGCTCATACACTAGATGTGACAACCGAAGGAAAGCTGATTAATTAATACCATTGAGTGTTCATTTACTGTTGTTAGGTACAATTTGTAATTCAATAAGCCATGACAGCAATGAGGTACCTAGTTAATAACATCAGGACAGGGATCCTCCAGCCACCATTTCTAAATCGGTTCAAAACAGGGGGCAAGTTACCTAACTATATATAAGAGAAATTAATATAGTATGTCTGATTGTAAGTGTATATAATATTCTTCTGGTATTTCAAAGTCGATTAATGTTGACGGATTAAGATAAGTGTGAAAGTTTTACTGTCGTACTTTACACACATGTTATTTCTTAGAACGGTAATTATTACTGCATAATGTAAGAGCTGCAGCAGGCAAAGTGCAAACGTACATTTATGATTGTTTTTTTTTTTTGTATTATTTTCTCCATTTATAAGAGCATATATTATTCTTCCTTCATTTTGTCTATAAGACGTCTTCATGATTATTGCGTTCGTTTAAATCATAATACAATTTTAATTCTCAATTCTCTGAAGGTATTTTAAACAGGTATATATATACTACTAGTAAACCGTCTGATTTGTTCAAACGTTTTAAATAAAAAGAAACCCTTAACCTCAAATTATATTCTGTTTGAATAAATGTTTCAATAATTAATCAAGTAGAATAATATGATTTCGAACATTTCTTTTTTTCGTTTTCCCGTTGTCTCCGACCGAAGGAAATAACAGAATTCGATTCATAACACCCGGATATGTTAGGTTTTCGTCAGACCATAAATTATACACCTGTGACGAAAGATAATATGTTATAGCGATGAAAACAATATAAGCGACATGTACGTGCTTGTAGTAAGCCGGAAGTCTCGGTCGACTAACTCTGATTGATAAAAAAAAACTTATCGAATAGTATTACTGTTGCGGACGAACATGAGTGTTAAGTACATTATGTACGCACACAAACGCTGCTAAGAAATTAATTTCAATATTTTTTTTTAGTAGCTAGGCACTCTATATCGTTTTCTTAGAATTTGTGATTAGGCCTCCCGATTCGAAAGCATCAAAACTGCGGTAATCAGATATTCGGTCGTTATGATTAGTGAATCCATTTACGTTTAACCGAAGTTGGTGCAACTATAAAATATATGATATTGTTTAAGCCGGTTGAGGTATATTAGAAATGTTGTCTCTAATTACCGAAATTCGGTTATAAGGCGTTCCGGGTTTTGACGTTTTCTAAGCCGACGTGATGTAGTCACTATAGGCTGCTGTTGATTACCTATCATATACCTAAATTGTACCTACATATGTGTACTGCAGCGATGAAGTTTGAATAGATAACATAGATGTATCAAAACTCGAAACGGTATTATACTTTGAGTCATGCTTATGCGGATACAGTATTATTATTCCATAGCCTATACCGAAATGAGGATTACATTAATGTTATTTTCCGATCGCAGAGGTACAGCAGTTTGTACGAATCGAAATATGTACCTGTCCAAGTGAGGCATGTCTTACAAATTTCCAAACCGACATAATTACAACGGTTTTGTAAACAACGTTTGTCAACTCGGGCCACTTGACTGTCAAAAAGTCACACTTAAGTTCAAAACTAATACAGTATTACCTACACCGCGTAATCAAAATGTCTATAGCAGTTTCTCAAGTCGTCACACATGGATAACTTATGGTGTAGATACCGCATGAACTCGGAGATAGAACAGTAAGACATAATGCAATAATATAGAGTGTTGTTGAACAGAAAAATAACAACAAATTAGAAATAACGATTATACAGGAGAAAATAACATATTTCTGTGCGCAGACTATATTTTAATGCGGAACGATCTTGCGATAGGCGTACATCTGATTATATAGGACAAACCGAGTATTATTGTTGTTAGCAGCAGCAGCGGTATTATGCGGCGATCGTGCACGAAATTATAACATTGAAAATAAATATATGTATATGGTCGGATTGGGATTACGCGAACGGTCTATATTTTATAGCCCAGTGATACACAAGCGTGGTATGCGATCAGCTGTAGGTATATCGCGTGGGCGGACAAATATGTGGTTACGAATTTTTAGCATTTCGACGTCGATACGACTGATGTATACATATAATATATAATCGATGTATTCATGTAACAGTGAACGCGTATGGCATATAATATATTATATAGGCATCATTACCTATATATATGCATAATGGTTATAGGATTTTGAAGTTATACAGCTGCTATTAACCGTTATAAAATACATCAAAGATTAAGATTTCTGTTATGACATCCTTCCCGCTCAACGTCGAATGCAATTCCAATTGTTTTACCAAAAGTAATCATAGTAAAAAAAGACTCGAATAAAAAATAATGTCGCATCGTATAAAACAATATTAGTATTTATTAAATCATCGGGCATAATATAAGAGTATAATATATTAATAACTTGCCTGCAGTCTTTGAAGGCATTTTAAACATTTTCAGGTATAGTATCATCACTACATTAATTTCGATCAATATATTTTAATATAGATCACCAAATCTAATTTCAAATCTTATTATAACAGTAGACCAAACAAGTTTTTATAATTTTTATTTGCGATAAAGATCTGAAGTTGATTTTTTTTTAATCTCGTAAATACACTTTACATTATTGCATGGCATTCAATGATGTGTTTTCATGTGTTTGTTATTTTGTAGGTTATACCACCGTGTTACCTTTTTTTTCGTTAATAATAAGTAATAACTGGATAAATAGAGCAGTGATGAAGATGTACATACTACTTGAAAAAAAAAATAAAATCCTTTTGAGTTAATTATTTTCTTAATTTTTTAGGCGGGCACTTTTTCTTACGCGATGATGAGAAATCCATTCCCCCCCCCCCCGACCCCCGCCATGAGTTCAGCCTATGCTGATATCACGATATCATGAGTGTAACACACTATGCTATATGATTTTTTTTCTCGTTATTTTTCGATTACAGTCGGAGAGGTCTCTCTGTCGGTTTGCAGGCTCTCTGTCTCCTCCTCGAATGTGAAAACTAGATGATAATAATATGTAACGACGAGCGCGAGCTTATATAAATCCGGGGCGGCCAATCGTATTATATTCGTTTCCGTAACGGTTATAATTTTATACCAAGCCTGGAACGCACACACGCATATGTACACAGAGTATAATATAGTGCAGTACGCGTGCGGGCGCGTGTGTGTACATTTTTTTTTTTCAGCCGACGCTATTTGATCGATCCAGAATAACCGGACCGATAAATTTAATTGCAGAAACGTGCGGTCAATAAATGCACAAGCTGCTGTTGCCGCCGCCGTTTTCTGCTGCCGTTGCGAACGACGGACTCGGCTTAACCGAGTGCGAGTGAGCGAGAAAAAAAATAATAACAGCTATATATATATATTAATACCTATTGCGAGAGAAAAATATACGTACGGCGTACTCGTATATACATAGGTAGTAGGTACGTATAATATATACGACTATACGCGTGCACTTATACCTTTATTATATATTATTATCATTATTATTACTATTATTGTTATTATTATTATTATTATTATTATTATATTATTTGCGAGCGCGGCCCGGACAGAGCATTATACAGGAGGAAGAGCGCGGCCACATTTACATAACCTATTATAATATGGTCGATGGACGTTGCGGGCGTCGGAATAATACGACCGCGGTCATTAATACCACAGTATTTGTTGTAACTATTATTATTATTATTATTATTATTATTTGGATTTAGTCCAAATGGAAGCAGATCGTGGTCCTGATGCAATAATCCTCCTCCGTCTCAGCTGGCGTCTTCGATCGTCCGGATTCGTGAGAATATAAATTATATCTTACATTTTTTCTTCTAGTTTTTCTTATGTAGTCACGCGATCCCAGAGACAAATCGTCTCCTATTCGCCCGCTCTATACCTACCACGCTGCCGCCACCGAACGTCTATACATGTACGGTCATTATAAACGTGACGTTAAATCCTAACCGGATCGTCCCACAGTAGTATGAAATAGAAAAAGACTTCCAGTAATAAGATTTTTTTTTAATTTCGAGCATTTCAAATTCGGTCTTAAAAATATTAAGTTTTCGGTGTTAACTATAGCCTATAGGTAACTATACTTAGCAGATTTTGAGCGGAGAATGTGGGTATAGGTATTGATTTTATAATGCTAATGTTTTTATTTTGTGCCTAAAGAAACATTTTATAGCAGACAAAAAATTATCGGATGAAAAAGGTTTCTGGTAAAAAATTGAATCTATAGTTGGTCAGGTAATCAAAATTAAAAATGTCCAGTACTTTTTAAAATAATCATGAAAAAATAGTAAGAATTAATTTCATTGAGTTAAGTTAATAAACTGTGATTTTTATTTTTGCTCATCCACATTTTTTAAATATCTTGGACCCCTCCTGTCACCAGTCGGAGTATTTTATAACGAAAAAAAAACAGGGAATCCAAGTGAAATGAGAGCACTTTGATACAGACTATATAGATAATATGACGGTTGCATTGGTGTATTGCGATATTGGTGCGTACCTATAAATAAGTAAACTGTAAAAAAAATTGTATTTATATAATATATGTTTAAATATTACAGTGGAATCGAATGTTATGAGCCCGTATGGATAGGTAATATTATTATGATTTATATTTTATGGTAATTATATTCGAGCGCCGTGTATTATTGAGACATGATCATTATCAAGTTGCTTTCATAATATATATTGTACGTTTTTTTTTTTTTTTTTACCAACAGATTTAAGGAAATCATCATACGATTATATTATGTTACACCACAACACTGGGCGGGCCGAGTTAATACTTACCAATAAAACAAATTCATAACAGTGCACCGCAATAAAAATATTTATCATAACGTCGTGTGTGTGCACTGTGCACTGCAACTGTTCCATACAGGTCAAGTCAGGCATTCCGTCCATTTTCCCCGGTCGCGGGTCGCCTGCAGTAGGAATCGACAGTATTTAAGGTTGTAATTCTGTGCAGTTCCGTGTACACTGCAGGTAAAGCTGCAGCTGTCTCAACAGACGTACGTTCTGCAGTCTTGTCTACATATATGGCATGGGTGGGATTTGATTTGTTATGTGAATCGCTGCTTTTCATAAACACTAGATACATATATAGTATAGTATTATACTATATATACTCGCCAGCCCATCCTTCGGCTACTTACACGGACGCTTTACGCCCAAACACATCATGCCACGACTAGTTCTTTAATTTGAAGTTCAAGTGGTTCTCGACTATTATTATAATACCTACATTATAGATCGCTATCTCCGTATGTTTTTTTTATGCAAATATACATTAGAATAATTCTGAGTTTGTTCTGCACGAGATCGCAAGACGGGAACATGTTCTCATTTTCAAGCTCTGCGAAAATAAAACAATAAATTAACACCAAGTAATTTATTACGGTGTGATGTTTTGTCCTACCATGGGAGTATTATGAGTATGTTATTATGCAACGCACCAAAAACACATAACAACGATTTTCTTGTACACTCGCTTCGATGTTAGGATCCCGATCACTCCACTGCCACTACCACATCCTCTCGTGAGATTTATAAAAAAAAACACTGAAATAATAGTGACGAGTTCATTGCTTTTTCATATTACACAAATTAGTGTGTGCTTCGCAATATATAATTTTTAATATTATGGTTACTAGGTTTGGTACACTGTGGCTTCTAACTGGGATATATTTTTTAGGTTTTGAGAGAAACGATGATCCATGTATAATGATGACGCGTGTTTATTCCCTTGGAATTTGAAGCTTTTTTCGTAAGCTATTAATCTTATAGACACGATGACATCTTCAAAACATTTCGATTAATTGTATGCATATACAATAATTAATAATATATTATTACTTGATAGTAAAATAAATTACCATAAAAATTAATAACAATATAATTATATGATAATAGGTATATGACCGCCTCCGTTAAGAATCGTTTTTCGTATGCAATGATCCATCATTGAATTCAAGTTTAACACATCCATTACATTGAAAAACGCGATAACTCAAGGTGCACCACTAGACTCCTATTATACAGCAGAGCTCGCCTAATGTTTAAGTTTGTTACTTATATTATTGTCCACCTTTTTGTATAATTTTATATCTAGCTGATATTATTTTAATGTAACATTATGGCATTATGAATCTTTCACGGTGAATACTACATACCTATATTATTATAATATACTGCAAGTGCACAAGTGCATTGATGTGGCCCACTCTGTTCGACTTGCACCACACCCCTTATTAGAATTAACAACGTACTGAATAGAATAATGTATAATCATACAACATTTAAATTTAACCTTATATAATAGCAAATACTTGTTTTTAGAAGTATATTTAAAAAAAAATTGCATTATGTATTTTCGAAAAACACAATATTATATATTAGGTACCTACCTATTATTTACTTCTGTAATCATGCCCGACTTTTATCCTCATAAAGCATAACATTGTACTACCCAAATATTACCGTTCGACCAAAATTAAAACGTTTTTCTTTTCATAATCATTGTTTCTATTACAGTTTAAATGTATTGTGTAGTGTAATGACTAGGTATATGATAAATTATAACAATTAATAAAATGTCTGTAATTATGTAAGTCGTGCTGTCCTGAACATATTCTTTGAATAATTGGACCACCAAAACCTTAATGTACTTATATAGACATCATATTATTGTCGTCATCCGTCTTACACGTACAGATTTCCTATGACAACGAAAGAGAAAGTAAGATAGGCAGATATGTTATTATGTTTACAATGACTATACATGCAATATGCCTTGAACAAAAATACAGTAACTAAATTATTTATTGTGATGGTAAAAAATCCATTAATAATAAACAATAATAATCTCATTAAAAATCACATTAATTCTACACCTACCGGTTGTACAAAACTATAATATTATTAGAAATAGGTAAGTACTCGTTACAGTAGTAACTAATTATTATAATTGATCGAAAAGCCACTATTCCCATTAAACCTTTGCTGGCTTAAGGTGCTTATAATAGGCCAAAAATAAAATTTCAAACGACTAAAGAATTTTGAAAAAAAAAATACACCAAGAGTAAACTACCATATTCAACGCAGAACAACAATAATATAATTTCTTATGTTAATGTAAATCGTTAAAATAAAATAAAGTGTACAGAATACTGGCCATATATTATATTAGGTACATAAGACTTTATAACGCTGTAACGGACACTGTTATAAATCATTTAACCGCAGTCGAGCTAAGCTACATGCAAAACCTCACAAATCCCTTGGTATATAATCACACAAGATCTTTATGTTCCTACCTAAGGAGCTTACATATAAGTGTTTCGTCCTGCAACGCCCACGCCGGTGAACCGACGGCAATGACGTATACGCGTAGTCGTCAAGATTTATGGACTCGATTTGTACGATTGCAAGTCGGTTGTGTGTCCGTCGTGATAATTTCGTAATATTCAATATACACTTCTATTATGTATATTATGTTATATATGTACTGTCTCGATTTTCTCGCGACTAGACTCTCTGCGCTTTTGTCCGGAAACAATGATTTTCTCGGAGCCTTACGAAAAATAATTCGCAAAGAAAATATAAACACATGCATACAAATGTATGACATGTCTGTATACAAATCGGCCTACTTCTTATATTAAAGCAAACACAATGAATATAATGTATAATAATTATATTATCTGCGAACGACGAGTGTGCTAGGAAACGAAGAAAAAAACACCGACGCGTTGATTGACACTGATTGGTACTCGTTTTGTTGTTTAATTGTTGTAAGAATGTTCAAAGTGCCAACTAACAATTAATACTTCTAATCACTCGCCGCCGCAGTGATTCGCATTGAATAGCATAATATTATATAGATCGTCATCTGTCGTGGCGAACACTTCGACGCATATCATATCACTTCAACAAACTGTTGTTTCGAGTTTCTCATCGACGAATAATAATTCGTTTGATTTAAACACTTCGATACTACACCTAAACCTGTATATAACACGGTCGTTATGATGTCTTAAACGCTGAAATATATTATGCTCGAATTAAAAATAATTATGTTCAAATATGTATTGATTATAAGTATTAACACACGATAACAGATAACAATTTGACTTAAGTATAATATAGATGAAAGCTTTTCAACATAATATCATAAGTAATTTATAAAGGATAAAGAAGTCTGGTTGCAGTCTGATATTATATACTATGGAGGTAGAAGTTATGTCAATAATATATTTCGTTGAATTGCGTAGTACGATTTAGGACGGAACCAGATGCGATTGGACTCAGCCACAAGTCAATCAAAATATTTTAGATATTAATGCAAATTTAGTATTTATCAGATAAAACCATACATTTCACATGCATATGGATACACAAAAATACTACAGTCATAACCACTATAATTTATAATACGATGTGACGTATGTCTGTAAATTTAAGAAAATCATGTAAGGAAACCGACCTATGACCCAGGGAGAATGGACCTTATAGGTAGTATAAATCCCAGTGGGATCCTGTCTTAATAATGTTTATGTAACGCGTCGCGATTATAGCACACATTCACTCCCAATTGTCCCAAGATAAAAGTATAATAATATAATATGTAGGAATAAAAAAAAAAATATTTGGTTACTCTGAATTAATATAAATAATCAACAACGACTTTCCATAATAAGCCTGCGACTACTTAATCTAGCCATCATTAACTAGTTTGACTGTTCGAGGTCTATACCTGTTATTGATGAAAATAGTACAATATATTATTATGCTGCTTATTTGATAATAATATTAATAGTTCATTGATAATATTATCATTTCATTAGTTATTAAATTAAATTATTGAGTCTTACGACGGTATAGTCGCATCGAGTATTAAAATATTTTCAAGGACTACATAGATAGGAGTTAATTTATCTTTCTGGGAATTATTACTATTTATTAAGAAATAAAGTACATTTTTACCTCTATATTGGTACGGCGTTTGAAAGTCACTTAAGACTAATATAGGAGAAATTATTTAAATTGTAATAAGCCTAATAATTTTACCAAACAATAAATTGGGTAAGAGAAAACACAAGTTACCTAGTTGATAATGGACAATGGTTTTATGTTGTTACATGACGATAATTTGACATTATAGTTAACCAAAATTATGTTTTATCTAAATAATCGGAATGCTATTCATTCCCTGGACAAAACATGTATGCATGGTAGACAACTCCCAGAGTAAACTTTGCAGCTATTTATAACTAGAATATATTGTATAGATTGTGTTTTTATCTAAATAAATGTTGAAAAAAAAACTAGTTCAGTATTACTTATAACATTTTATAAATTGTACATACTATATTAATGCAATTTTATACCTACTCTAAATAATTATGGTGGCAATAGGTAGTCCAGCTATTCCACAATAAATTTAACGCATAAATAGACACAATTGTATTCATATTCAACAATGAATCAACACGCAGTACTTTCAGTGAAACAGGAATTTGAAAGTAGTGTTGGTAGCACTGCAGAACTGATAAAACGGTAGTAAGTGGAATTATTTTTAGCGCAACTAACTGCCATTGGACCGACCACGTGAATTTGCTGTAATGAAGTTGTCGCTGGGATTCCCAGAGAGATAATATAAAGAACTATGCACAATGTCAGAGTACGATTTCAGGAATGCAAATGGACACTATCTTACGATAAATAATATCAATTCATTTAACCTTGGGATACTTTAATTAATGGTATATTACTTATATTTTTTTCAATTATGAAATACATTTTTTTGTAATAGTTATTTTAGTAAATTAGAGGAAAAATAAAATAAAATAAAAACTCAAAATAGGTAGTGTCACTAATGGGTGCCTTCTTCCCTCAAAAATTCAAATGTAAATACTCTTTGTCACATTTGCTTATTTTTCCGTGTAAGAATAGATTGTAAATTTCTTACAAAAAAAATTTTAAAAAATGTTATTTTAAATTTTAACAATTTTCATTTTACCACCTGTGCATTTTTTTGATATTAAATCTTTTGTAAAAAAAAAAATACGTGTACAGTTAAAACCAATTTTTTTGGCTTTTATACTATACAGCCATCATGTTTAGTTATTCCTATGGAATATAACCTAAATATTTTCAAATACTGCAACACGCTACCCTAAGTCTCTAAATCATTTTTGTACTTAAGTGAAAAATTCAGATAACAAATGTATTACCTAGTTATTACTTGTATGTCAATACAATAAATATTATATAAAAATTGTTTTTACTTCGTAGATTTAAAGACATTTGTATGGCCATGCAAATATTCATTTAAAATATGATTTATGAAAAATAAACACAATGATAATGATTTATAGATGCCGAGAAAAATATATACTCACCGGTGAACATATTGTTATGATATCAAACACATCATTAACATTTGTAAAATATAATTTTCAGAGATCAAATTTTAGAAAATCATCAACTTCTAGACACATATTTTGTGTGCATTTAGATATGACAGTGACTTATAGTGTTACATGGTATGTGACAAATAGTGTATACAATTCATAGAAGGATTTATTATTTTTCAATTGTTAAATAATAGCACACGGCCGACTTAAATTGATATTGAAAAGTAAGAAATGTCAAAACGTTCACACCCACACTTTTCTGCAAATCAATCATAATCAGTATAAATTAAAAAAGTATACAACATTGTTGTTAAGTTAACTGTCTACGATTTATGATAATATGTATTTAAATCAAACTTTTAAATCCTCAGAAATTAATTTTTTCACTATCCGATTTTCATGATATCTGAGATATTATAAATTTATAAAAGATACTAAAATAAGTGGACCCACAGCATTTATGTACCTAAATAGCCTAACTACAACGCCGTGTGCTCAAAAATTAATAATAGAATGCGTTTACAAAAAATTGGTTTTTGTATTACTTAAATTATTATTGCATGATTAATAACATTTGCATTCTACTTTAAGAAATACAACTTATTAAGCTTATTCTTTGCTTTTACAAAACAAAATAACAGCAATTAGAAGAATTGATAATATTTTTTCTATATCAAAAGATTAGATACTCTGAAAAGATTTACAACCAACTAACTATATACAAATTAATTATTAGTAAATTTAAAGGCTATGTATTATCAATTATTATTTTAATCAAAGATCAATTATATCTACCTCAGATATATGTATATTGGAGGGAACTGATTGTGCAAGGATACTGTCTTGTAATCATAAAAAGAAATATAGTATGCATGTTTATTAAATTATCAAATGTTCAAATGTTGACCTACGCCGAATACGCTTAACATAAATACTATTTATTTATTAAGTGTCAGTACTAACATTCAACCTTAAACGTTTAACGAAATTGGTACTTATATTATTTTAATGAATTTATAATAAGAATTGAATTAATTTGATTAAATATATTGTGGTGTCAGACATCGACGAACTGGAAAACTAATATAAACACATTGTTCAATACTATTTACATACACTCGAACACCATTATACCTACACGCGCAATTAAATCTTAAAGCCTTAAGGTGATTTGTTCAAAACCAAGAATTATTTTCATTGGACGCGTATTCTCACGTGTTTCTGATAAAAAAAAAAAATCGTATGAAGTGGTATAATGTAAAATGTCCAGACTCTCGTACGTGCAAATATCCGCTATCCGTCGTAGGTACATCTTATGGACAATAATATATATTTACTTGACATGGCGTAATTTACACCATAGATTGGGCTTCGATGAGTTCCGCGAATGTGTCAGCGATCTCCGTGAGTTCGAGCCAACTACGATGCGATAGACGCGATCGCCAACAACAATGTTTCCGAAACGGCGAAGTGCGTTTTTGGGTTTTGACAGTCCGTCATGGGAGTATGAAATAAAAACTATATATATATATATATATTTATATAAACCGTCATAAACACCATGAATCGACACACTTCGGAGATATTATTATAAAGACACACACACGCACCAGCGTCGTATATGTATAGAAAGCCGTTTTTAAAGATCGAGACGCGGATAATAGCGTTACGAGGGCACTCCGATGAATCGAAATTGATAAGCTGAGGACCTGCGGGCTGCCTCTCACCCACAACACGGTGTGTTTATTATTATTATTATTATTATTATTATTATTAACAATGCGCCAAATTAATACGTTGCTCGTTTGGCCTCCTTACGAATAACACACACACACACACACACACACACACACACACTTACAGACGGTGCTCGGCGGTCGGATTAAAGGATAAAAAATATGAATAAAAAAATGAGAAATAAAAACGCACTCGGTCACGAACACATCGCGAGAGACATGGACGATCGAAAAGCCATCACAGTTTTTATTTCGTTCTGTCCTCAGCGGGGGAATAAACAATACACATACTGTCCTATCACCTATCCATGTTATATAATTATATTATAAAAATCGAGAACCATATTTTACTCTCATATCGGATGTATATCTATGTTGCATTACATTCTGAGAAAGGGATAAGATTTTCGTGATCCGGTCGACTCGCGACATGCTCTTCCGCCGTATTCGCTGTGCCTTTCAGCAAATCGGATTTAGGTTTTAATCATTCATTATTTTTTGTATCTTGAGAGGTAATTTATCGATTTTATCACATTTTTCCATACTAAAACGCTCAGAATTACGACACATCCATACTTCTTATAAAGTATTATTTTGATTTCTTTTTGTAACGATTTACAAAGCATCGAAATAATATAATAGAGACCTAAAACTTTAGTTAATTCTTACAATGATATTCAAATATTGCAATATGATTTAATATAGAAATAAATGAACATTTTCGGTAATCATATGGATGTTTTGAATAATTCCAAATATTGATATTTTATTGTGGATTTTCTTTCATAAAATAATGATTAGTATTAATAAGTATGTATATTTTTTTTATATATTATTATGAGATTATAATATTAAAATATTATCCTATTTTCTCTGATTTTCTTTCCTGCCGTTTTTTCTACCTACTCAGTGGTGTATAAGCAAGGGGATGTGGTGTTGATTTTTTGAGTTGAGTTTATACAAAAAAACGCATTTTCAGTAATAGATTGGTAAATATTATTATTTTATACATTTGAATAGGTATGAGGTTTTGTTTTATGTTTTATTTGTTAGAATAAATGTTTGATAATGAGTTATGATTTATGAAAATGCTCATTGTACTTCAAAATATGCAATAAACACGTAATAAGTACTTTTAATTGTAGGTATATTATTATTTAATATAATAAATACGATTATACGAAATATCATGGTACTATAATTCGATAAAAAATAATAATAGTACTTGTAATTTAGCATATTATATTTAATGATTAAACCAGCCTATTATAATATAATATTATGTTGGCTTGAATTAAGTTGACAAATTTAAAGCTATGTTGGCTATTATACATATTTGTCATTACTCATTACTTATTAAATCGAAGGCATTAGTTACATGTTTATTTCATAAAGTGTTTTGTATCTCAGTTATTGTAATTCTGTAAAAAATCATAAGTTCAATTTTTTTTTTTTTATTATCAACTATCAATTTATTATTTTCTTTTTAATGTTTTCAGAGTACATTTTTTGAGGTTGTTGTTTCACGATAATTAATTTTAATGTTTTCTTCTTATTATTATTTTTTAATTATTAGTGAATCATTTTTCTAGTTACAAGGATACATCATTATATAACAAGAATATTCAAATGTTTTGCTGTTTTCAAATATACGCATAATGCTACATATAGCTATGTTCAAGAAAATACAATTTTACAATGAATTAAAAATGATAAGTAAACAATAATTTTGATTTTATAACTAATGTCGTCAAAATATGCAGGATAAAAGAAAATCAATTTATGGTGATAGTAAGCTATAAATTTAGTTTAGTCGTAGTTTATTTTTAGAAATTGTATCATGACTACACCTAACTTTTAACTATTATTTAGAATTAATAGTGTTAATATAGTATTATTATATAATAGTAGCTACTATTAAATTTATTAATTAATGTATATTATATATACGTAAAATACTGCCATGTTAAATTCAGTAGACAAATAATATTTCCAAATAGATGGTTTATGTTTTTATTTATTTCATGTACTGAGTACATTTCAACATTTGTAATTTTTTTTAATTTAACTATTTTTTTGTTCTGACGCTGGTACCGTTTTAAGGACTATAATTTACACGTCTTGAATTTAACACCGGCACAGAGGATATCAGAAGAGTTTCGGTCAGCAAAAAAAAAAACATTATTAAATCTAGATATTTCAACCCACATTATTATATTTGCTTAAACAATGTTTAATTATTTTCCTATCGTTTCGCTCATTATCGTTGACCAACAATTCACTTCCATTCTCCTCTTTGTGGACTATGCCTACACGGGGAAACCACAATAAAAAAAACGCGCCTCTTGCAATACCTCATGCGACATTAAACACGACATATATTGGGCTCGAGATTGTCGATTTAATGAGCTAAGGTGGTGAGGAAAATTGCAATTCTTTACTGCAATACTATGCCAAAATTACCTATGATTTTTACTGTTAAACAGAAGACTGCCTTTCCATCAATTCTACACATAATGACTTATGAATTCGGCTGTTGTTCGTGGTTTATCTACGTGAGTAATAATTGTTAAGTATTTATAGTAAATTGAATCGTTTTACAAGTTAAATTATTTGTATTCTCCGAAAGTACACTAACCACCCGCAATGGTGATGATTGGTGTAAGCAAAGTAATAACTCTTGTTAGAGTTTTAATTGGTAGTCACAAATCATAATCCTTGCGAAACTATTACCGTACCGCGTATGATAATAATTTCTTAATAATATAACATTTTTGTAATCGAAAAAATTAGATATAATCTCACTATACAATACGATTATTATACATTATAAAATCGGGGTATAGTAATCATAAGCAAAAAAAACTGTTCTTTAAGTTCAAATTAATTAAAAAGTGTAGTATTATATAATTATTAACTTCTGTTCAATCTTCTTGCCAGTAAACCATGCGCGTGGTTTCGACGGGCCCGTTGTCGTAAATGTCATAAAAAATATTACAAAACGAAAAATATCGTACGACGGCGATAGGTATTTCGATAAGCCACGGGTCACCGTCATCGATTTGCGCGACAATATATAATATATAATATCGATGTGCAACCACTCCTCGGATCACGACGAGTCAGAATAAATAGAGAAAACGTGCCGAGTCCTGAATCCCCGAATCCGGGCCGTCTGTCAGACCGACCACGTGTATTATTATTACGGTACGGCGACGACGTGCCGCGGAAAGTCGCCCGCTGAGAGCCTGTCCGTGGCGCTGGGCCGCCGCCGCGTTATCTGATCGGCGCGTGCGTTCGGGCACGAATTTAATAATTGAACCATCAAACAATAATAATAATAATAATAATAATAATAATAATAATAATAATAATAGTAATAATGGCAATGGTAATGATATTGCGTTCAGACTGTCAATGCACACATGATGATAATATTATTATTATCTATCAGACTACGGGGGCGCGTTGAACAAACCGCGAAACCTGCGAGCGAACGAATGATCGAAAGCTATGCCTTGAGTAGGCATTGGCCGTTATATTGGCATTGACCGTTACATCATACATCCACGGGGTGATTTTTATTTTATTTTAGAGCATACGGGCTGAGCCCCTTTTGTACATAAACAGTACAAGCATATTATATTATAGGTCTACAAGAGAAAGAGAATAAAAATAAAATAAAAAAAACATAAAATTATTAAGAGAAATGCAAATGAAGAAGTTAATAGTGTTTTACGACAAAGTGGAAATAATTAATAGATTAAGATGGATGTGAGCTTAAGAGCATTACAACAAAACAACAATTCCATTGAATATGGTAAAAAAAGCTAACGAAAAAAGTAAAGTGGTGTCCAAATTGGCATTACGCGTCATATACGTCTGATAGGCTCAAGTAGTTGGCAGAACACAGAGGAACATGAAATGTCGCAGTGGGACGAATGGTGCCCCCAGGAACTTTAAAATTAATTAAGGAAATTAAAGTCGGGGAATCAACCCTGCCATCTAACAGTCCTTTTAAGAAATTACCACCCACAGTGCGCCTGCTCTCTGCCTGCGGTAGGGCTAAATCTGCAAGTGGCAACTGAAGAGTTATCATATTGTGATTATTTGTAATGAAGTAATCATAATTTATGGTCCCACAAATGTCACTCGACCATTCCAACACTCATATCGTCCAGCCGGATGCGCCGGACGCAAGTCAACGCAGAGTGAAAGTTTCATCTCCTCGTCGAGTAAACCTTAAGTGTTTTTTTTTTTTTTTTTTGGAAATCCGTTTGAGAACCGAAGCCAGGAGCAAAATAATATTACGCCGTAGGTACACCTAGGTACTATAATATAATAATATGATACCTGGTATACGGGTAACCAATCAGTTCTAGACACCCACGTCTATTGCGGGTCGGCAACCGCGCACATCATATTATCATTTAACAATATTAATGAGAGATAACATTTCCGACACTGTCTGCCGAAGAAGACGTGTCGGTGGCGTCGGGACGTCGTTGCGTTTCCGGCCTCGGGGCCGGCCGACAATGCAATACGGTACACCGTCGCAGGTATTATTATTATATTTACTTGTTATCTCGACCAGGAAAAGATTCTCATTATAGGAAATAATGCGAGTAATTGAAATCGTACGTACACGTGTATATACGATATTATTCTATACAGCAGACGAGTGTTATGTGCACCGTCACCGCAACAGCGTTAGATTGGACGCGTTGTTCACACGTTATCGAAAGCTTCGCGTATATAATATGTGTATACCCGCAACCCACACGCCGATAACAATGCATAATGTTCGTTCACAGTTGTTCAAACCGTATTCGACAACAAAGTGTAACCTATTTGTTCGAGATTTATATTATTATCTCGGACACGCGAGCTTACAATAATAATGAAATTATAGTGAAGGGCCTCCTCGCAAGCACATATTATTATTATTATTATTATTATTACGGGTACTGTACGGGACGGTTTCGCTCAATAAATCAATGTCTCATATTATAAATCGCATTTATCCATAACTCCGGAATTTCTCTGTAACACTGCAGCGCGATATCAATCCCCCGGACCGGTTATAATAACTTCGCCGCCTGCACTATCGCCGCGCAATGACTCTTCGTCACAATCTCATTTGTAGAGGCAGTTAGACGTTATATTATTGTATACAACTCTTGTAGTTACTAATACAAAATAAATAACGAACGACCGTTTCACAGAAATTCAACAATCCATTTTGCTCGTTGAAATTTCTTCAGACGCATCAGCCATAACGCGCTTGTACAATAATATAATAGTTCACAATACGATACGGCCCTACTGCAAATAAACTAATCACTGAAGAGTTGAATGGATTATATTTTATTGTTACTAAAAAATTTTCTATCATCATAACTTTAAGGTTAGCGATAGGATTATATTATTATTTATTTTTTATAATGATTTTACTATACCTAATTATTTGCACACATGATGGTTTATTGCGCATAGGTATTATTTTGTTTTCTTGTCACCACTATTTATGCGCTCTCTGCCCAAAAGCATAGACCCATTAGACCCGTCTTTTTAAGGATTTCTTCATGGGCAATTCAATCACGATTAGAATTTTTTTCTTCTCCAACTAGGGAGGTCTACAACACTGATGTGGTCTGCGTATTTGTATTAAGCCAATTTACAAAATAAACAAATGTAGTGTAAAAAAAAACAAAATGAATTGGCGATTAAAAAGTGTTAATCTAGTAAACGCATAATAAAACATAATATTAAATAAAATATTATATTATTTAAATCTTGATATTTATTGATATTTAATTGTCTTAAAATGTATTTGTATTAAAAACTTACCGACCTACCGAAGTTGTACGAACAATAATGGTATTGTTATTTAATAAATATTTTTAAAAAAAACTCATTAGAAAAGACTTAATTGATAATTATTTTAACCGCATTTCACTTTGCTCGATATTCCACGTTACCCGTAACATAATAATATAGAGCCCACACGATTATTGTTGTACGGTGCAATCTCATTCGCGATTTCTTTTGTACGATACATTTATAAACAGACAATGATGTATAGTTGTAGTACGAACGGTTTTGTGCAGCCGATCTGTCTTGCGAGTATACCTGTATGCGTTTTAATTACATTTGGTGAATTAAAAAACCCTCGCTGCACTTAGAAAGTCAGTGTCATATTTTATAAAGTGCACTGAATTATATTTACGTTCGTGACGTACGACTTATACCGCCGTCGTCAAGGACGGCAATTAAATATTATTATAATGCACGTTGACCAAATACAAATCGCAGTCAACGATGCTTGACAAAAGCATTTTGCTACCTATCGCGGCAATAATAATAGGAAATTATCGGAACGCGCATAAAAACGTGATCCCTTAATTATTTTCGCCATATTGAATATATAAAGTTACCCTTCGTATAACGCTCGAGAACACGTCTTGATCATTTTGTGCGCATGTAATACGTCTTAATCCTGCACGTACTTATTATACTTCTTATGCGGTCTCGTTAAACCCAGATTACATTATTATTATATGTATAAAACACTCGGCTGTTCTTCCGCTGCGCGTACCTGTACCTATATAGACGCGTGTGTCGACCTCCACGGGTCTTAAACGCAGAAATACAATACGAACTCATAACACAATATTTCTAAGGTTTCGTGCAAATATAAAGCATATATATATATATATATGTATTATATAATATGTGACACGAAGTGAAATGTTATAATAATTGACGTGACGTGTCAATACATATTATAATGAATATTATTTTCTCGTACCAATATTATGTATTTCTATATGAGATGTCGTTATAGAAAAAAAAAAAGAAAAGGAACGCCACTGGTATTCAGATATTCTGCGGTTATGCAATAAAAATGTTAAAAATATTATAACGAACACATCACGAATCACTAGCCGGTACGATTAATGAGACGGAAAAAAATCAGGAAACAGTCAACATACTTTGTGCCATGTGATAACGCGCTCCTCACGTCAATTCGTCAACAATGGTATGTAATAATACGTTATAACATGTGCCCACAATATTGTAGCAGTACATAATATTTAAGTCACTTGTTGAGATTCTTATTGAGACAGATTCATCTTTTGTGGAACAAATATCTATTATATTAAATTATTTGTTCAAAACTGTGTTCCTTACACTTTCTCACTCAAAGAATTCTACAGGACACCATTTCATGTTGTTTTACGAATCTCTAAAAATTTTCAATATTTTATATCATGTCAAATCCAAATAGCCTTAAAATAACGTTTCATAAACTTTAATATAGGTACCTTTTTTACCATATAAGTCCTACGCTATTACATGGTAAACGAGATTTAAATCTCTTTCTAATTAATATTAATTATTTTATCCACATCATTGAATTCGTGTTTTGATTCATCCTCGACCTGATGTATGTCTTAACTATCCTCATATAAGTTTAAACTCATAAACACATGGTAGGTACACCTAAAATATTAATTTATAATATACCTACTTATATATTTAATAATAATTTTATACTTTAAACCGTCATCATAAGAGCTTTTTTATGCAAATATTTGGATTTTATAACCAAGAAGGGCTAAACATGTCTATTGGAGGGCTATGCTAACCCTCAATAATTTCACCAATAACTCTGTATTTTTTTCATAGGTGTTGGCAGTATTGCGTATTTGTATGAGATGCCGTAGATTTAAAAAGTTATGATACCGCCCCTCTTTACATGTCACCTGGAAAAGCCTCTTGCGGTTAAACGGTACTTGGACAATAGAGTAATTATTTGGTATTTTGTATTTGAATTTTATTTCAATCATTTGATTTTATATTTAAAAACAGTGAAAATATTAAGGCCCTAGTAGTTTTTTTTACACAATGATTAGCAGCCCTCTTTTTTATGGTATAATCTACCTTTACGGATCTTGAACTTAAAAACAGCACAAATATTCCTTCCCATTTTAACAAATCTAGTGGATAATACAACGCATAATATTATATTAGCTAATAATTATCCCATCATCGTCCAAAACCATTGTAATAATAACATTTGTGTTGTCCTTCGTATTCGCGTTACGACTAATATAGCGCCTTATCCTCCGTGCTGCAAGTTTTTTGATACGCCTATGTGTACCTACCCATACTATACTTACAGCGTTGAAATTCGCTTGCACGCGTAATCGTGAGAAAGCGGACGACCTGCCGATGGCCGGCGGAGGAAGTCGCGGGGTGTTGTTGCGGCGGCGGCGGTGGTCACGTCAGTGTAGGTAGTTATATTATTATTATTATAATATTACATGCCAATTGTGCGACACAATGACCGAAGAGATTCTCTGTGCGGGTCCTAATTTTCGGACACGCGAGACGGTCACGACGAGGGCGGTGGAAATGGCGACGACAGCGGATATATATAATGCGCGCGCGGTCACGACGACAGATGTTATGAAGTAGGTATTTTGTAGAACCACCGTAGTCGGCCAAAACTCGTCCAGGACAATAGGAGTTCGAAAAAAAAAAACTTAGCTACTCGAAATTTTTCCTCTAGAAGGAAAATGTATGAAACATAAATATGTTTTTGTTAATAAGACGTTAGGTTACTAACCATTACAGCGAGAACCCTACGAAAAATCGGTCAGAAACGAAAAATCATGTATCCAGCCCATAAACATATTTAAGTCACAACATAAATAAACGAGCGAAAAACAATACAGATGGATTTAATATGAGAAATACGATTTTTGGCTTACTGCAGAAACACCGCACGGATGCAAAATGTTCAAAGATATCTGGAATACTCAGAGCCATGTCCCCAGGACCAAGCTATGGATTTTACGTCTTAAGCCATGTTGGTTTGGGCTAAGTACCTGTAAAACTAATATGATTAAATATGATTATGGATTCGGCCAACAATATTTGTACCTTACGTCCCGCAAATCATAAGGTCGGCGCAGTGATATGTTATCGACGACTAGTTGATGATGTGTAGAGTTTGTGGTACAAAGGCCATCAATATACACTAGCCAGGTACCGAGGAGTCTAACACGAAATTCTAGGTCTAGGTGCCTCCACACTTCTTCTCCGGGTAATACGGAATTTTCAATATTCAATAATATGACTGACAAGGAATTTAATTTTTGATTTGACTTCTTCCGTATTTTTAATAATTCTGTAAATGTTTACTTGTCTTGAGCGAAGTATTAGACATTTAAGTTAAAAATTACTTTTATATTTAATACTTGTAAAATATTATATGTCTTAACAACATTCGTCTGCTCATAGTGTTACTCCTCTGTATAATACACTCCATTAATATTCTCTCATGTAGTGTTCCTCACAGAAATTCGGTACCTTAGTATGAACCCCAGTATGTTATTTAGCTACCTGTGCGCCTCCAAGACTTTTTCTTCCGATATCTGTAATTTTTCGATTTCATATACCAGTAGGTGTACCGTGTACTAGGCATGTTTCTAAAAAGCTCTACCTTTATCACGAAACTGGACATGTTAATATAATATTATACATGAAGTTTTATTAACAATTTGTTTTTGTAACTGCTGGGTACAATCTCGGAAATGATATAATAATACAAATGTTTCAATCGTAATTTTTTGAAAAACGTATGTAGTCATTTCCGTTGAAAAATATCACAATATTGTCTTCTCTCATAATGATTAAACAAGTCTGGAATATATTTCGTCTACGCGAGGGCTATGATTCTAACACACACATTTCGTACGGTTGGGTGCCGCAGCAGCAGCAGCAGCAGCAGCTAAGCCTCCGTTAAAACACACTCTCATACACATATAAGGAAGATAATATATAAATAAATATGATGAAACGTGTGGCAACGACGACAGCGCGGCGATGGTCCGCAGGTGTTTAATGGCCAAAGGGTTTATTATTATTTTTATTATTATAATATAGATACAACGCCGTTGCCCAAAGTAGTTTGTGTCGTGACCGGTGCCGCGGGTAATTGCGACCGCTTCGTGATAATAATAATTTTCCCCTCCCTTACTGCCTCCACCGCCTCCACAGTCGTCGTCCAAGCTGACATACACCCGCGCTTCTGCTCTCGGTTTTTCGTACTATTCGCGGGTTCTCCGTCCGTCTGTCTGTTAGACCGTACCTGTACCGTAACCATGTGATATATTATACAGGGTGATTAGACCAACCGCGTTCACCCCCTTTTTTCTTCGATAATGAAGTTGTTCGACATTTTGTATTTGAAAATTGTATAGAATATAGATAGGTACTATCGTAGATTATACATATCAAAAAACAAAATTTTCGAATTCTTGATACTTTTTGTACTAGTAGTTAAGGAGTGTCCCGTGGAGATACAAACTTCTATTCTTCAAATAAGAACCCCAATTTTCTACTGTATATTATTATTTAGCAGATCATTTTTTTTAAGTCTTTGATATGTATCAAAATCAAAACTCGAAAATGCAGTGTTTGAGTTATACAAGTTTATGTACTAAAGATAATAGGTTAGTGTAATATAGGATGATGGATTTGTAAGATATAGGGTGAATGGTGATTTGAACATTTTAATAATGGAAATAGTAATATTTTGAATTAGTAATCACTATGGCCACTCATCATCCATTGTCGTTTATAATTTGTACAAGTGGTCATGTAGAATAAATACTATACGCCCAATATCACACACATTTGGTATTTTTCTAAAACAATTCTTAAAGACTATTTCCTTACAGTATAAATATTTTTAACTGAGAAATTACGCGTATGCATATTGAATTAGGTACATTTTAAATTCAACTGTTCACTTATTTAGGGTATTATTTACAGTAAGAAAGAGGAGTTTTTTTTTTGAAAAGCTGAAGATTGCATCTCCACAGGACACTAGTTCAGTACCTAGCACAAAAAATATAAAGGATTTCAAAGTACGGGCTTTGGGTATATTTCAAAGTTACTAAAATCAGAATTTGAATAAATTAATTGGAAAAAAAGGAAGTGAGCATGCTCAGTGAATCACCCTGTATACAATATATTTTATGTGTTTGTACACAGACGTCTGTTCATGTGTGTGAGTGCTCTCTCTTTATGCACTGCTCACTCTATCCACTGCGTTCGACCTAACCGAAATGTCATCCGGGCGCCCGACGTGCAAACGCTTCATTAAGTACAGCGCTGATCGCCCGCGGAGACCGCCAAACTATGTTTTTTTTTCTCAACTTTTTTTTTTTTTGCGCCGCTGCTGCGGAAACGTCACGATCGCCCGTGGTCCTCTCTCGGGGGGCCAATTTACTCTCCGCCCGTACACCATTATAATATTGTTATATAAGCAGGATTATAACTCACGCCGGCCCGGAATAATGTTCGTAGAAATAATATATCATATTATTATGCGTCTATTATAATACAGTATTCCACCACACGGCTATTATAATATAGGTACGTCGCAATAATAATATTATTACTGCAGAACGCGCGCTTATAGCACGCGTCGCCCATTAATCATATATTATTATGCGCGTTGGGTACCAAGAAGGTTAGGATCTTCAAATGGCCAAACACATTTTAGAAAAATTCACATAAATGGGGGGGGGGAGTTAAAATATTATGTATGGGCATTTTGAGTATTGAACAGTTTTTTTAGAAATACATAATATGACAATCATTTAAGTTGTATAAAACTCTTTTATAGCATAAATATTGCAATTTTACTCCACTTCTGCTCTAAATAAAATTGTAAATATCTAAGATCTATTTGTTTGATATTTCATACTAAAATGGTATGTTCAATAAAAATGGTTTCGATAGTTAAATTAAAATCATAGATCTTAGTTTCATTTAATTAAGTATATTGTGACAACGTAAATATTTTTTCAAAATCTAAAAAATTAGAAAAAATCAGAGTCGTCGGTCAAATGGACCCTACCTCTAATCTACACATATATACGTCATAGATATATTATGCATTATATTCCATATACCTATAGGAACATATTCTGACTCGAGGTCACATTATAATATTATTTACTATCAAACAACGATTTTCCTTTCGCGCACGTGCCTCGTTTTGTGCGTAAAACTACGCAATTCGGTGCGTATGCCTACATAATATTATTATTATCGTTTCCATAAATTATTTTTTCGCGATGCGTGTCAAAAATGACAAAATGCGTTTCAAAACTCGTTCCGGCCGCCATGTGTTTACAACATATAACATATTATATTATACACTTATGGAGCATTGACGACGACGATTAGATTATAAAAAGCGCGTTTTGGAAGTGTGAGTTTATGCGTGGTACGCACGGACAACGGTTGCGCAATGGCCGCGGTCTTCGCCGAGTTGTGTCGGACGAAACGAATTTCCCCCGTGAAAGGTTGTCCAAGACGCGAAAAGGGCATTATACGCCTCTGTTTTAGGCATACCAGCAGTGTACGCGATCTTCCGCCTCCGCCACAGTTTTCACTTTTTCGTAATGCGATTCTAATGAGACGCGCGGCGGCGGCGCGGTCGGGATTGCGTGGTGGTGCGATTATGATTCTGCAGTGGTCGAAGGGGAGGAGGAGCAGGAGAAGGTCGGGAAAGGAAAATAAAAATTAATGCGACTAAATAAAATAATCACAATATAAACATATTATACAGATGGACTCTCGTGGGTTCCCATCGTTCGATCGATATAACAACGGACGGTAACTGCTTCTCCGTCGTCGTCGACGTCGTCATTATATACACGTTCGAAAACTAATTTACCGACGTGATTCAGCGCGTTTCTAGTCCCGAAATACCATACGAAACAGCATTTGAATCAACCTTGGCACGGATACACCGCAGATAGTGCATCGTCCTCCCTCCTTCTCTCTCACACTCTCTATCTCTCTCTATCTCTCTCTCTTCTCACCTCTGGCTGTGTGTGTGTCTTAATCAATAATAATAATAATGACATAATTATATTTTCGCTCGTAACTATTCGATATTTAACTCGCGAATCCAACGATAGAAGATTTCCCGTCCCACGGTCGCCTTCCGTGCTGCAGAGAGCGCGAAACACCGTCCCCTCGCATGACCGCGACTCGCGTGTAGTGGCTGCAGCGATCGTATCCGTCGTCCACCTATAATATATATAACTTATATAAGTATACAATATCACAGTATTACCAGGGCTGTAAATTTGTAGAAAAATTCATTATTTATAACTTACTCAAAGTTTGAATCGTATATAGGTTCCTGCTATGGTTTATTCAATTTAGTAACTTGTATTTCACATTTGTTGAAATGTTGAAACTGTTGTCTATTTTTTAGCCTTTTTGGTCATCAGTTGTTTATTCATTTTTTATTGCTTTCTTCGATATTTTTAAAAATATCAGTCAACTTAAACTTTTAACACACATTGATGAATTATTGTTTGATTTTCGTTTTAGAAATACTTTACAATATTAAGTTCTGTATACCCACAGTATAATATCCTTAATTTAAAATATTTTGCACTTGTTAGATTTTATATTTTTTAAATCATGATTTTTTTTTTTCAGGTTATACTTACTATACCTACTTGGTTGTAGTGCATATTATTATTATATTGACTTATTTTAAATTTGAATGCATTTTTAAGGCATTTTTATGCACTTTACGGACAGCTCCACACACATTATAATTAACAATACCATCAGGTACGTTGTTGTTTCATAATATCCTGCGGACAACTTCGTGTGTTATCCGACTGCAAAATTCCTATATAATATGTTATAATATCATGTCTACCGAGGCGGTAGTATGCTGTGGAAATTCCTGGCGCCATAGAAGCTCGTAATATATATACATATATAGATAATAATTGGTCTCTTCGATCGTGTAATGATATAATAACACCAATAAAAATTATCGCATTTAACATTGCATCCGTTTACATACCTTTCCATCCACAGTATAATAATTAAAGCGCGGTGCCTATATGTTGAATACACGTCGAATCTGCAATGTAATATTTTGACTTTTCGTGTATAAATCATCAACAATAAAATAATTATATTTATCGTGATGCAAGCTCCATAAAAATTGTAAATTGTCAATAGTACCTAAGACCTTTAACTAACGGCCCAAGCTGCTGAATTGTATTTCCATAATAATAAAAAAAAAATTGTTATTATTATTATTATTATTTATATAATTTGGAACTTTTTAATGTCATTGTCGGCAGCTGTAGTGGACAGGGATTGATTTACATAATTTATTTTTATTTGGAAATAATTGTTATACATGTACTACACTCCATAAGA
Organism: Myzus persicae; assembly: GCF_001856785.1. Taxonomy (NCBI): domain Eukaryota; kingdom Metazoa; phylum Arthropoda; class Insecta; order Hemiptera; family Aphididae; genus Myzus; species Myzus persicae. The sequence goes on from NW_019104000.1 coordinate 43,907, forward strand.
AACATAAAAACAATACGTTTTCAAATTAATGATATATGGATCACTTTAAAATAATATATCAATACGATATTGAGTATTCTTTCTGGAAGTTTTTTTTTATACAAATTATCCGCGGATTGTATAAATTTATTTTGTACCGGACTGCCAGCAAAATCAACTGCAGGCTTTTTTTTTATTTTTCCACTCCATAGTATTACTGTAATTACTTACCTATACCAATATACGGTGACTGGGTTGGCTTTTACTCGTTATCCATCACGCCTCCCCTCCTTCACTTCGACATCTATATTTAGGACGGTTCAAGTTTCTAGATATCGTTATTTCGTATGATATTTCTATCCGTCGTGCACGTAGTGCCAGTGTTTTGTTATTATTGTAATAACCGAGTGTGAGTTTAGTGAAGTTTTTAACTTTACGCTTTATATTATGATATACTATACTGACTTCGTAAGCCAACCCACTTCGTTAAGAATCGATTTCGAAAGTCACGTCGACACTTACAAATTTAACGCTGCACGTCAACGATAACCTTTTCCTATTAGTATTATTATTGGTAAATAATATGCGTGTACAGCTACATCTTATTGTAATTTTCAGTTTTACGGAGTACATTTCATTTGCACGTATTGTCACTGACAAGTCACTTGACTCGAACAGATGTCCATTGTTCGGTACATAATGGATGTATAATTGACAAAATCTCTGTAATGAGTTATAAGTAGGTGCCGAATTGAAAAGATGTGTAAAGGATCATACAGACGACAACGTTTAAGATACAATAATATAATATAATATGTGCACGCGAATCCAGCTACCGTGACCTGTGAGTGCGCAGTATTACGATAGTTGTCGATAATAATTACAATATTTTTAACGTTGACCAAAGTTGGTTTTAATCGATCGCTGTAATCGATAATAAATATTTCATACTTTGGTTTGCTCACGATCGTTCAAATCGCAAGTATGTTGGTATTCACAATAACACAATGGGTACACACTGCATTATATATTATTATTGTATTGCGCAACACACTGATAATAATTATATTTTTCATACCGTAAAACAGTCGTGCGTAATTTGGATTTATCGCGATTGATTTATATATATATGTGTGTGTGTGTGTGTGTGTGTGTGTGTGTGTGTGTGCGAGCGCAAGTATGTATATTCATTATTTCCCTTCAATCATTTTTTTTTCTCATTTCGTTTATCCGCCGTTCGTTCCGACCTAGTTTCTGCAGCGGTCCACTGCAGCAGTGCTCAACGGCCAAGCGGGGTGAAGGATAAGGATAATAAATAACGTTGCATTTTGCGGCGACCATGAACTTTTTTTGCACGTGTTCCGTGTTTATTTTAATAACAATATAATATAATTATTGCGAGGAGATAAAATGCAATTTAATTGCTATACTATATGTGCGTTTATGTAGGTACATTATATTATATGGCAGCCCGGGGGTACCGTTTCATTGACAGAAAAAGGGCGATCGGTTATCTATATGTACATTACGCATGATATAGTACACATAAATAATAAATAAACATATTATCATATGTATTTAAAAACAATTTTCAACACCGACCCACTCGCCGAGTAGGTTAGGTGCTGCAGCTGCCGTCTAAATGTCAAATTGATCTGTGCGCCGCCGAGGCCCGTAAACTCATTAACGCACACGCTCGCACAACGCACTTCTATTATAGCTGTTGTAACGTTTGAAGTTCGTTTAATTTTTTTCAATGGACCTTCTAAAACGTCAAGATTGAAAGTATAGTTAACTATTGTTCATCGGTAATTCACCGCGATGATGGATGGTTTTTGTTTTTACTATTTTCGTCGTTTTTACTATGTAAGCAATTACAAAATATAATAATAATATGGACTACGGGAAACTATGACGATACTAAGACCACATGATATAACTCACGCACGAATCAATAAAATAATAATCTCATACTAACGATATTCGTGTCTACGTCGCCGTACTATATCGACTGCAGTTTCAACTGCACCACCGTATGGTATCTGTTTTTTTTTCAAAGCTCGTGTGGTAATTTGAAAATCCGTAACAGATAATAATTGTTGCACATCAATTTGGTGCTAAAGAAATGTCGCAAGGGTGCGCATATGCCGTTTACATTGTGTTCGAAAATTAAGTGTTCGAAACAATTATTCTAAAAAATGTGTTAGAATTGCCTACAAGGTATGTTAGTCCGGAAACAACGGTAGTATACTCGTATTGTTTATATGCACGAAAAACGAACAATATTTTCATTGATAAGGTTCTTGTACCGTATATAGTCCAATTTGTTATTTATTGTAACAAATCATATTACCTACACTTATCACATGGCAGTATAAGTAAATATAACACTGAAACTCAAAAAAATAGTTACAATACAACAATTAAATAAATGTTTAGTCCAACCAGATCCTTTGGATTACTAAAGCACCTCCCGAACTACAAAAAAACAATATTATTGGTTTTTGGTGGTCACTCGACAGTCATCTATATGAGACAAGATAACCTGAGGTGAACAAAATCAAAATTTTATTACGACTAAAAATATTAAACTTTTTATAGCAACTAATTTTTTATTTGGATATTATGTGGCTTTTTAATATTTCTCTACGTATTTTAAAAACAGATTTAGACAATTTGCGTTTCCATTTAAAAAGATAAAATTATTAATTGTTTGAAGAATGTTCATTCCAAATTATAATACTTTATATTTTTTACAAAAAATTTCGTTCAGTTCAAAATGTATTATTTACTTTCTTATTAAAATGAACAAATTATTTTATTTTTACTGTAATTTGTGTCATTTGAACAATATAAATATAATATAATATATTGAATGACAATCGTAATCACAGAACCAGGAAGAGCAATAGTAGCGCTCCCGATAATTTTGCACCCTCAGTATTCTCAACAATTTATCAAATTTTTCTCTCCTCCAATCATTCGTTACGTTGCACCCCTGACTGATGCCACTTTTTCAGCGCCCTCGACACGTCCCCGAGCAGTCGGAACACGATAATAATAAACGTTTTCCAACACTTACCAACATTTCAAATAGATATTTTGGGGAAAAGACGTGTTTAAGGTTTAAGCATAGACTTAACTAAAAACACGCCATACGAATACAACTACAGACAACACGCATATTCAATATGGTAAAAAAATAATAAATCAAGAATAAAACTACGTATATAGGTATTTTAGGATTTACTGAACGCGCTTGGTGTTCTTCTGCGTCGTCATTAGTCACCGTCCGAAACAAAAAAAAAATAATAATAATAATAATCGCAATAATAATAATGTTGAAAACAAATCCACACCGGTCGATGGTGTATGCGCTGACGTGATTTCCAGTCGTTTCGAAAACACCAACTGACAGTCCCCGACCGATATCTCATTCGGACGATCGGTGCCATTTCTGTCCGGGGCCCATAAGGCACCGCTATGATATTGCCCAACAAATCGTGTGTGTCTCAGACGGACCGGATGCCAGACGTCCCGGTGTCTCAATTTGCGTTGTGTTTGACCTGCTGTTGTATATATTATACCGCTGTCGATACGATAAATTAGATTATTTCGTTTAATAATTGACGGTTGGCACTGCGAACGGTTCTTACGGCCTGCACATGGGTATAGGTACATATCATATTATTATACTCGTACGGGTACGCATCTGACTTGACGTATCGACGTATGAACCATAATGGAGTAGGTAAGTATATGTTTACAGAGTATGTGTCGTAAGACCGAACACAAGTGAAAACAATCGTTCACGTCTCGTTAATTCAAACGATGTTAATATATTATTATTGGCCGTGACAGATTTGATTCGGCTGTCCGGTATTCGACAGCCATAATATTGTGTGCACACGCGCCATCTCTTCCAATCTGCATGGGCCACGGGGCCCCGCAGACTTGTGATTGGGATAGGGTAGGTGTGATCCAATTATTATTACATAATATACAATTATTACGTGTGGTATTTTCATATGATAAACTATTACCTGTCGATCGACGTGGAAATGCTTAAAGTTTGATTTCGACAAACTTGGCCAAGGGAAACGAAAACAAATGTGTACAATGTAATAAGTCACAAAAAAAAAATTGTAAACAACCCTATAACAATACAAACGAAAGGAAAATTAATCTTGTTAGAAAAATTAATGAAAATATCAACTATTCAACTCTGTGTTGAGATTTAGGGTTTTTATTTTATTAACAACTCATAATAATTATTGCAATTTATTTAAAACGATATAAAGCACCCGTGCATATAACACCTGCAACTTTCCATCATTTGCCCAAGCATTTTTATTTTTTACTTTTGAGCATTGTTGTTGGGAAAACTAGACAACAACAGATTAAATCCAATATATAGATAATGATAATATACATAACTGCATAAGCTTATATTATTACAAAAAATTAGTAGAGATGTTTTCCAACTATAAAAAAAAACGCACACGCGCAGATTATCTCACCGGGAATCTTAAATATTATGATATTTTTATTGTACAATGGTGATTTAAATAACTTAGCCATAAATTAACAGTGTATGAGTTAAATCCAACATAATAATAATTTCAGTAATGACTAAAATCTATTCAATACCATTAACCAGTTCGAAACGAGTTTTAAATTTAAGCGATAACTTATAAACAATATACATATTATTGAACTTGCTCAAAATATCTTTATATGATTGTACATACATATTATGTGTGTGCGTGTGTGTATGATAATTCGAATTGACAACTTGAATATCAACAGTCCAACGCATTTCTATAATATTAAACCAATAATATTGAACTTGTGTATACAGTGATAAATTATTTTTAACGTTGAGTTTAATAGTACATAATAATATTATACTATACATGTTTACTACGTTATGTCCATATATTACGGACATTGCAGTTTTTATTTCAAAATAAAATAAAATATTTTAATAACTGTATATTATAATGCACTATAAGCAATAATTGATCTTCACATCGATATGAATATATGTTTTGGCTGAAAGTATATTATCTGCGATTCCTAACTCGTAATTTTTTTTTTTTATTGCACTTGATGATGTTATCAGTTTCTATGGTGACATCATTCGTCACTACGAGGAACGTGTAAATAATATATAATTATAAATGTATAATCATTTCCTTGCATTTTAAAAGCCATGTTCGTGTTCCAACAATGTTCGTAGCTAGAGAAAGGTTGTTTAACCTTTAACATAATATTATTATATAGACAATAGACATTTAAATATTGCGTTTGATTGTTTTTGATAATAACCAGAAAACATTTATTGGTATGGTTTTTATACGACTTTAAACCGTTTACATCACTACACTCTGGCGAAGTGTGCTGGTACAATACGATGAATATTTATACAAATTGACAAAAATGATACCTACATAACTCATATTATAATATAGTAAACTGCGAATAGCACGAATTCATGGGCACGTAAATAATGACTCAAATTTGAGGGATTACATATTTTGTTTTTATAAAAGATTTTTTTCGACTTATATGCTAATCCCGTGAAAATTCGGGTATGACATGATGTTTAGAATGGACTATTGAGCTTATAGTAACAATATTATTGAGATTAATATTATCATTCCTTTCATCTAATAAATAGCACATACTTATATAAAACAATTTGAGGGGTAAATTTGATGAATATGAATAACGAACCTACTGCTATAAAATTTATTGACATAACAAAAAAAACCTGATTTAGAATGCGTATTACAGGAAAATCGTACGAAATGCTCTAAATACACGCGAATAGCTATAACCCTGTAATTTGTTGTAAGTAATTTCTAGCAAAACGTACTATGAGAAAAACGTTACCTAATAATAATATTAGTACCGGTTACCAGCGATCCATTTGGCAATTATAACATTAAAATTAATAAAGTATAATCAAACGTGTTTGAGTACATGATTGAGATTACTCGTTTTATGGCTCACGTTAAACTCGGTTTAAGACATCCAATTGCACGTATCATACAATAATACTATTCTGCGGTCTTCTACAAAAGTTTAAGTTTGATTGCATAATACAAATTTAGCATCCAGTTTGGAATACTAATGTAGTTGATATAATAAAATACATAGGCACTATATATGCGTATTATAATAATAATAATTATATTTTATTTTATTATTATTATATTATTATAATCCGAATAAGTGCAAAATTTAATCAAAGATATAATTTTTAATTTTTCTGAAATTTAAAGGAAATTCGAAAAATATTATATATATTTTTTGAACTCTAATGAAATCGCGTGGATAAATTATATCGTAGATAATAAGACTTCAGTGAAATGCTATATTTCTTATATTTTTGAGCGTTGTGTGTTAATAATTAATCACTGAGGAAATCGTTTTATACACCTAATAAATACATTTTCAGAATCCTTATCGAACATTTAGATATTTATATGTACTATACAAATTTAATTAGCATGAAATCCACAACCGATTAATTAACTGAAATAAAATACTTCTACATACACGTATAAATGGGTAATGTTAACCATAGATGTAGCTCGACATATTAATCTAAATAAAATTAAGAAAATTATAATTCATAATGTAAAATATTCATTAGTATACATTCACAAGCATTCAAATTTCAAGTATTATATCATTAAATAATTTATATAACGTACGAGACAAGATAATTTACATAATATGCCAATATTATTCAGTATAATACGTTTTTATACATCTTTGACAATCAATTTAGAGTAAAGTTTAAGAATTTGATCTCGCAAGCTGCAACAAAGTAGTTATAGGTACATATATGGCTATAAAAGTACATGATATTTGATTAAATGTTAAATAAGTCATTAAATAGTTCAGAAAGTCGCTACATGGGCATTTATTATCTCCGTCTTACGCTCAGCGGATCACGTTTAGCTTGGTTAGCTTAAAAATTAGAATGAATTGACCTATTATGATACTTGATGGTAAAAACATTATCTGTGTTTGTTGATGGTTTTTTACGATACTTCAATTTGTTTACCTAGCAAATTTTGCGTATACAGTAAAGGATAAATTAAAAATGTTCGTAACGCACTTAAAAACTGAATTATAGTAAAAAAGACTCACACCCAAACACAGATAATTTTCTCGCCATCAAGTTTCGTAGTATGTGATTAACTCTGATTTTTAAATTAATAAAGTTAAACGTGATCTGCTAAGAGTAAATTTGATAAAATACGCACTTTTAATATGGAGAGGACGATAATATCTGTGTACGTCCTCTTAAGTCTTTCTTTCTAGTTCCTACCGATTGTATAAATATAAGTATTGATGATAAGATTTGAAGAAGAAGTCTTCTAATGAAGAAAATAGAGGACAATTTCTCGATTAGGCAGTTACTTTGAAAAAAAGTATATTAATTTGGTAAAATATGGAATTTCGTAAAATACTCCATCTATTTTATGTAATAGTAATTAATGACTCTTGTATTCAAAACAAGCTTAATTGTATGGAACTCAATTGGAGAACTGTTTTTTATAAAACTCTATATAATAATAGTTGATCCATTACAAGAATATCACACACTGTAGGTAATACTCCCACAAGGTATGCGTAACATTAGTCGCAATCTATGTAATTATATGCAGGTAAATCTATACTTATTAAGTTTTCGAGGAATTTAATTTGATTAATAGTAACCTTAAAACACGATATTTCACGTCCAATAAAAAACTGATTGAAAATATAATAATATCATGACGTACTGTATCCATATCATTATGCATTTTATCAGTCAGACCACGTGCCGCATTCGTATCATGCTCGGCAGGACGACTACATAATAATAATAATAATAATAATAAACAGTACGTGCAGCACGCCGCGGTATAGCGTTTTCGCTGCTCTGCGACGGTTGTGATGAAATACGAGCATGTTTGGCATTTCTTTCGTTTGAAGTGGTTACAATAATACCGAACGACACCTGCGAACACGATCCTAAGGTTGGGTAAAACCTATACACAAATACGCGGTTTCGAGTTTTTGCATCGAGCTCGCGTTATTATTCCTGTATTACATACCAATACCTAGGTACCAGTATATTGTGCCTATACGACTGCCGGGGAGAACAGGGGCAATAAAACCGACTAGACTCGTCTCGAGATACGGTACTAGGACGGAATAAAAAAAATATATATAACACATTATCGCGTACCCATTATATACCTATACGGCAGGATTTCGCTAAGTAATTGACGGCAATTCCGAACTTAATTAACGAGCTCATCCTGTACGGCATATTACGTCTGTATATATATATATATATATATATATATTCGTGTGTGTGTACATAGAACGGAAAAAATAAGTAAATAGAAAAAAAACCTGTTCAAAGTATACACTTGCGTGTACCTATATATTATATACACTACCTGAATAATGCGTATTACCGGAGAAGAAAAAAAATATCGTGTGCGCGCGTAACAACGTCGGTGGCCCGAGATAAAAATCGTTTTCTAGACGGAAAAGTATATTATGGTAGTTTGTAGGTAGAGGAACACAACAATATTCTGTTGTATAACAATAATTTACCCCGGTGCTGAATGAGAGTAGAAAAAAAAATTGACGTTTGCCCATCAGAATTAGACCATTACACAAAACGTATCTACCTATCGATTCTGCAGCCTATTGCATACATCATATCTGGCGCAATTCTTCTTTTTTGACCTCATGTCCTCCCCCTATCACTATCTCTCTCTCTCTCTCTCTCTCACCGTCCTCAAGCTCCTAGACGGCAGAAAATATCTTATATCATTATTATACCCTTCCCACCCGCAATCGATTTCTAGAGCCCACTGATTGCCGGGCTACGGTCATAAATCATAATTATTACGCGGTGTCCAAACAATAATATAAATAAATATATGTAATGTTCCAATATACTGCAGATAATAATAGGTACTTTGCCGATAATATTGTATAGAATGTGTATCGTAAATAATTATAATAATAATAATATACGTTTGACAACACTTCATCTGTCATTCAGCTACTTATAATATAGATACTACACAGTGACTACATTATATATAAATAAACTATATTCATAATGGCGTGCTCGGACCAGCTACCTAATTCCCACACGGCCGTCGTTTTTTTGTTTTTATAAGGACGACAGATCCTTATCGCCGTCGTCTTTTTCCCATCTATATTAAGTAGCAGCTGATATTGTACAGGTACATCTGAGTACCTGAATGCAGTCGTTATTGTGGTTGTCGTAGTGGAAGTCATCGCAGTCGTCGAATAGCCTCAGTATATGTGTATTTTAAATTGTTCTCTCTCACACAGCCTAATTTCGTCCATAACAACACTGCCTACCCAGTCTCAAGAACAAGCCGAGTGTGACACGAAAAACGTGACCGCCGCCGCCGTACAACGTCCTTTACTCCTTTCCGTATAAAACAATATAAACTCTCGTTTGACACAAATAGATAAGGAGACTTTGTCCGTTCGTCGTCCGCTCAGGCGAGGAACAGGACAATATTTTCATTGTGACGTAATATTGTGTTCACATTGTCTTTTTTTTTTTATCTAAACCTGAAATCCTCCAAAATAATAATAATAAACTCAAAACACCGTGGAGGAGTGGATGTTTTTCGTGTCGTTGTGCTTTTATTTTTATATTTTGTAACACGGACGTGACTCGACGCACATCACCCCGACCCCGGACATCACCCGCAACCGTCTTGTGACCCCCGTACCCCCGTGTCATATTACATTAATATGTTATTGTTCTATTATTTTGTTTTACGACACATAGGTTTATTTCATATCACGAGGGGAGAATTAAACCAGAGCATATCGTCCGAGTCTTAGAAAATGTATTGTCCCAGCTGGTCGCGCAAAACTAGAAAATAATAATATGTGCAATTTCTCATTGTACTTTGTGTAGTTTTGTACGTCATTAAAGTAATAACATAATGTTATGTTTTACGCGTATTGTGTAGCGTTTATTATTTGTTGGTAGGCGATATTGAAATCTTTTAAATTTTCCTACATTTAAAAACATAATTCAATACTAAAGTATTTTGTTATTTTACTATTACACGAGTTATGTGGGACGAGCTTAAGCCCAATGAATTATCATAATGACTGACTTAAATAACAACTATTATATTTTCCTTCGAATGAAATAAAGACTATTACCAATTTATTGACCAAACGTACATAATATTACGTTGGTATACACTATAATTATAGAATAAGGAACGTCTTCGAATGTGGTCCACAGTGTACAAATTATTTGATATTACCTCCAACTTTGACGTCTGTACAGCATACTATTATATGGACGTCATTAATATGTAAATAGCCAATGCAAATAACATTATTTTTTTTTATGGCATAGAATTCAATTCGGCTTCCTATTTATTAATTGATTTTCTCGTCATAAAACTGTATGGGGTCATCATGATATTATGCCCGTAGATCAGACCTGCAAACTATCATTATCATGTCTACCAAGATCATCTTAGGCCTTCAGTGTATATATTATACTAAGTATCATAATATTATGGGTACCTATCAAATATTCTAACCATTACGTAACTACCACATGTTTTCAAACTAAATAACCAATTAATAAATGGTTCTATGAACCGTCGAACCGTGGATGTATTATTGCTAAGGTACCTACGCAATATCGAATGTAGGTACTACAGACTAACAACAACATTAATAACTATCTTTTTATACCTTAAACGGTTACCAACCGATTTGTATTTATTCAGTCTTGTTTAATAGTAAATACATAGTTAGATAAATGGATTATAGTCAATAATCGATAAGTCTACTTAAACATAATGATTAAAACAATGATAATAATTATACTAATAATAATATAATTTATCTACCACACACTTTATTTATATCTGCGTATAGTGATAATTAAAGAGTAACTAGAATATTATAGTGTTCATCACTAATAGCTTCCTGGTCAGTCTATGTTTAAAGTTTCATTTAGAAAAATGTTTAAAAACAGTTAATTCACCAACAGAGATTATCTAAGAAGTTAATTGTTCAAGTACCTACTGTTATTANGAATTGGTAGTTTCTGCAAGGAGAGGATTTATAAATTATTGATTTGTGTAAATAAAATCTAGAAATAAATAAATAAAAAATAATTAGAATTTAATATTGGTAGTCATTATAATATATTAATCATAATAATACCATTTTAAAACTTAGTATGACCAAGTTACTTGACCTTTTATTCTGAATCCTTTAACCTTTTAAAACTATAATTATTGTTATTCTTGTTCTTTTAAAGACAACATTTATGACTAAATCGCTTAAGATTCATTCCTACTTATTATAGTAACTACAATAAAACATTTAATTCAGTTGTATCAAAAAAAAAAAAAAAAAAATGATATTATTTTTTAAATTTAATACATAGGTTTTGCTCTTGGTGTGCAAATTACGGTATATTTTGTTAAATGATAAATACACAAGTTCAGAAATATTGTCAAAATCGAGTAATAGAATATATATTTTACAAGTTTGAGTAATACGTATTATGATGTACGATATTGTGAATCAGGTCGACATGACAGTACAATCTCCAACGTAGGTAGCAGTAAAGACGTGAAATTAACAACTTTATACCGATATCATATTATGTGTTATTATATTATTATGATCAATTATTATATCTGTTATTTATTTATTTAAAACCAACCACGATAATATTTACCTGCGCGAGCGACAATTAGATACCACCGTGCAAATGCTAAACGCCCAACTATATAACGGTTACGAACGCTTAAACTACTAAGGATTATAATATAATATATTATTATGTTTTTAAACCAGTTTCGTCAATAAAACGATAATAGTTATTAATGGGTACACGTACCCATAGATATTGTAGGTATAAAATTCATATAATTGCGATTAAAATTATTTACGATACACCCGAAGAACCGGAGGACACATACATATTATATTATATAGTTTAGACAGAAGTTAGAACTCCGTTATTGTTCCTCTTGTATTAATAATAATACATACCTACCTCGTGTCCTCATGGAATTAGACACAAGACATATTATCGCAGACACTCGTGGATTTTTATTATATGCATTATCATAATATGTGGAACAACGTGATCCTTACAGTGTTGTTTCAATATTTTTTCATTTTATTCTTTATATATTACACCGTGATTGACGATAATCGTCGAAATTACCATTGAACGTAGCCATACGTAGATTTAATATGGTCCTGCATACGTATACATGTATAATGACGTATACGTACAAATATATAGCCTATTATAAAATATTATGTTGTATCCATAAAATGCAACGTGATATATTCAAATGCATAAACAGTATTAATTTTATTTTCGGGTTTATCGTGAATATTTGAAAACGAGTAAGACAAATATAAACAGGTACATCTCCTTCGACATGATTGTAAATAATTGGACTGAGTCTAAACGTATAAATGTATACACTGCAGGTATAAGCAGACTCGAATGAATGATTGTTGTAAATAATAATATAGATAAGACATTTTGAACCCGAAAAGAAAAATATTATCCGGCGAAAAAATACTTGAAACTATGGAACCCCAAAGAACAAAATCGTTGTTATAGGTAGTAGGTATACCTATACCATAATATTATAGTATTTATAAAATAGTTTATACATTGTTGTTGAATTCACCTATCCAAAATATATTAATTAATTTAAAATGGCCAATCACGAGACGTCACATTTTAGTATTTTACAAAGTTAGAATTTATCAAAAAATGAGTAGAAAAATCTGAAGAAATTCACACACCCAGAAACGCTGATGTTATCCAGTAGATGGAATATTTAGGTGTGCGCCTGCGACTAAGTGTAAACCTAAACGGAGAGAAAAAAAGAAGAATCATAAGTTACCAATTTTGCTACTAAATTTTTTTTTTTTATATACTTCTTTTATTTTAATATTAGCTGTAGTTTTAGGTCACTAATCTTATTAGTCTTAGTCTTTATTATCTGCTGTTAAATTATGTCTTAATAATTTATGCCGGAGCCATATAATAATAATAATAATATAAAAAAATTACTAACTTGAAATTTATGTCTATGAGAAAATGTATTATGGAGTAACCATCGAGACAAACAGTATATAAATAACACACAAGAATAACTCTATATGTGAGTCCAATAATATAATACGAAAAAAATCATATATGACAAAGTCAATAATAACATATGATGATAAACCTATGCTTAAATTGTACATATTTGTCATAAGTGAAAGAAAGACCCACGCCATCTAACCGAAAAGTTGTTCTTAGCCATGGTAAATTATAGAGCTAAAAATTACAAAATTACAATTATTATTAAAAACGCAAATAAATTAATATAATAACTGATAAAAAAATACAAAATCAATTTACCCAGTCTTCAACGTGAATACCATGACTATAGTAACTATAACCTGTAAGAGTAAGACAAGTTTTTTCAAACATTTTCCATTGAACTGTTGCCAGTACATTCAGTACAACAATTCGTCATTTCTGCGATGTTCTTTTACTTGGAAAAAAAAGTTGCTCATCAAATAATAAAATATGAATGGTAGAAAAAAAAATCTTTTGTGCACATTACAAAAACAATTTTCCGGTCAGGTATATATCGAATAAATTGTGACAATATTTGAGTTGAGAGACTGTAAACATCATTATTTACCTATTACCTATTACCTATACCCACGAACCCAATACCGACTCAATCAAATTAAATGTAAAATTGTTCGGTAAAACGTCAATGATTGCGAATTGATATATTTTTGTACACAAATAGTAGGTCAGTGTTTTTACTTTTATAAATGTATATTATTATAGGTGTGTGTGTGTGTGTGTGTGGGCTTACATTTTTTTTAACACATTGTTCGTGCACCACAAGCACAGGCATAATAATATCATATAAATATCAATGCATTTGGATTCTTGAAATAACGATCAACTATATTTTTTTTTGTGCCGTGAATTCGACCGTAAACCATCATTAGATAGACCTAATGATGATTAGTTTTAAAACTAGCGAACGCAAAATATAATGCACCTCAATTCGAAATAGGTAACTGTATTGATAAAATATATGACTCTCATGAGGTATAGGCAAAATGTATAACACACTAGGCTAAATAGATATTTCTCGGTAAGTGCAAGCGGAATACGGATCTGTTTTGTGCACGCGGATACCTTTCATTTTATTAATTATATATTATATATATGTATATATATAATTTAACCAACAGTGGTTCTGCAGTATGTAATATAAAGTGCGTAATTAATTACCAACTATAAACTATGAAGTATAGGTAATAAAAAGTTGAGTTTTAGATTGATTATTTTTTTGAAAATGTGTTCCATAATTAAATTGGTACATACCTATAGGTATTAACCCGTTTGAAACAGTAAATAAGATTTTTATTGCACCTGTCTAAGTGCGTATTAACGAATGTACCTATATATTATCTGTGTGTATTAAAATATATATATTATAATATTATTAGGAACCAATTTACTCCAATGACTTGAATGCTAATTTCATTTTGTATTTATTAATATGATATAAATTCGTTTAGCTAATATATTATATTCAAGAATCAACAACCAACGTCTACGCAATTTGTTAACATGACACTTAAATTAATTTTAGATTCTTATCAAATATTGGAAGCATTGCAATCGCTCTACGGCTCCGCCTACATTGTTATTACTTATTACTCATATAGTCAAATCTACTAAACTAGTATTCATAAAAAATGGTCTCTTGAAAAATGTGCTGACAATCTTCTTTTAAAAACAAACTCTTGAAGAAAACAAGTCTATATACATAATGTGACTATACGGATTACTTAGTAATTTTGATTTGAACATAACGCCATCATCATGCACTCCGAATTCACATGGTGGATAAATATGAAATATGTTTGATTAAGTACATTTTTTTGTTAGATATACTCTGAAACGACCGAGACAAAATTAAAATTGAAGAAAATATTGTTCAGTGGCATATAACACAAATAGGTAGTTTGGAGTGTATTCAAACCCCCAATCCTCTCAATTTATTTTGCATGAAGGTATAAATGTTTTTTAAACGCTGTCTTATACAGCGTCCGGCAAAAAGACCTCCCGTATTTAAAAAGACAATTACAAATAAATAAACAATTTAACAGAACAATTGTATTAAATTTTTTAAATTAAATACTATGCCATTTTACACTATCCTATCAGGCAATCCAAGGGCAGCTGCATGTTTAAGTGCTGAACACCTTGGAGATTGCTGGATAGACGCACTAACACGTGCCACATTATCCGGCGTTGTTTCCTCTTTAGCGCAGAACCCGTTGCTCTAAAGTTTGATAACCAAACTTGAATTGTTTACCTATCCGGAACAGGATCATGTCGGCCAAGTTGAAATCGAATGCGAAATGCTCGCTGAGTAGTAATCGCAGAACCACCATTACGGATATATTCCTCTACGACAAACGCGCGATGCTCACCGTGTCACCCCATTATGATTACTGAAAATGGCACGTATACCTACCTCTACCTATCTATACCCGGAATACCATTTTATGTATAAATAGCTTTATATATTATAAACATCTAAAAATACGGGAGGTTTTTTGTTTTTTGCCGGACCCTGTATTATAAATTTATTTTAGTATATCTCTCCACTTCTTGGACATTTTTGAGTAAGCCACTGGACCGTTGATACCTCTTTGAGATATTTTATAGTTAATTATTTCGGTAGAATCAGTTTTTAACCTAAATATTAAATAGTCCTTTCAAATTATTTTTCGTAATATTTTAAATATATCATAACCCCATTGATTGCAAATTATACACACATTTAGACGTGTGTGACCATAATATCTGCGACCAATGTGACCACATGACCGCATTAAACTATTTTTAACATTAAGAAACTTTGTCCGAAAAAATAGCTAATAGCCAATATGGTCGAATCTGGGTAATTTTAGACTAGGCCTAACCTAAAGCACCAAGATATTATCTTCAGTCACGCATAGGTATATCAATGAACACTTATTTTATTTTCAAGAGAGTAAATTGAAAAAAGTTCGATAACGTTATAATAGTTCGCAGACAATAGCATATATTTGTAATTTAAATATTCATTAAATAAATGAAACTACCTTTCCCATCTATGCAATAATGCTATACAGACGTTTTATATCGAAATCAAATAAATAATTTATAAGAAAAATTACAATATTTGTAGAATCAAAGAGTAAAAACTGTATAATACTGGTAATCCGGCGTGGGATTACAATGACTACGTCAGCTCGACGGGATGCACCTATTATAATAATAAACGAAAGTTATTTTCTTTTTTTTGAGAATAATTTTTGCGTGTACCGCTGCGGCGAACAATAACAATATTATACGATATTTCATACGGAGCTGTATTGCGGCCAGCTCGAGTGCTCTAAACGGACCATTACAGCTCGCGTGAAACGCCGTGTACTACGTGGCCATCTCTGCGGCAAACGATAACAGTCGGTGGTGTACGATAACGGACGACTGCTCAACTTGCACCGGTACATGAAACGTGCATAATTATATTACACGTACACAACGCAATACCGTGTAATACACGCATCGTTGTAATGTATACGTATTATATATTGTATTCTAAGACGATGTGTAAGCGATCTGGAGAGCCGAAACGGCGGGCGGCGGTCCCTGCAAGGTGGCATTGCGTATAATATAGAGTATCAATCGCGGACACGGAATATTATCATTATAATATAGAACACGGGAACGCTATTAGCGCGAGCCGAGGAAAAAAATAACGACGACAAAACAGTCGCAATAATAGTGTGTGTATCGGTTCGAGTCGGTCGCGAAAAAAAAAATATACACACACGCCCTGCGTACACTGCGGTGTAATATAAATTATACGCAACGTGTACGATATACGAGTGCCTATATATGTATATTATCGTGTGTCGGTGCAGTAGACACGTGAATAATAATAATAATATATATGTATATGTGTGTATAACCCCTTTGAACCGAGCCTATTGTCGTCGTCGTCGTCGTCGTCTTCGGAGGTTTTTCTTCTGCCCACGACGACCGGACGGCTCGCAGACACCTTTTACCGGATCGCGCGTGTAGTCCGACACCGTTCGTTTCACACACACACACACACACACACACACACACACACACACACACACACACACACACACAACCGCAGATACGACGACTTTATACTTGTATGTGAGTATATACATCATTCGAAACGATATAATGTCTATTCATCCGATTTAACCAGCTTTGTGTTGCCATTATAATAAAAATATATATTATATGTTCTACGGCGGCGGCAGAGCGACGCGTATAGACGTTTACTTTTTATTTTTCAATCGCCGTCTTAATTTCATCAATATTGTTCGCGGCGCCTTTTGTGTGGAATCCGTCGTGTCCGTTTTGTGCGCTTAATTGTTTATTTTTTTTTTTTTTCATCTGCAGCGGACTGTTCATCTATATATTTTCTCTCTGACGACGACGACGACGTTCGCTCCACTCACTCTTTAATATTATAAACGTATAAACTATATATATATAAATACGTAGAATTGCGCTCATTGTTGTACGATCGGGATTCGGTTCATTTTTTTCGAGTATAAATCATCGATGTCCGTCCCGACAACGGTTGTATAATATATTAATCCGTCTACGACAACTACGACTACAATTATTATTATTATATGACGATGACGACCTGCAGTAATGAAATAACAGTACCTATATATATATATATATACATATAGACTCCACATGGATGGTCTAAGGTACATTATTGCTATGTGTGTTCTTTTCCATTATGATATTATTTTACAATACTCACATTGTAAACGCAGCGACGGAGACTTTAACGCCAGACGGATGCCGGGCGTCTAATCGTTATTATTTTCAAACCACTAAAACCATATAATATCATACGCGCTCAATTTTCCGCCGGACCGCAATCCGGTCAAATCATTTTTTTTTCAGTTGCGTTTCTCATACACCCGATACGTTTTCTTCCGATTATTCGAAATTGATGAGTATCGTATTGGTCTACTTTATGTTAGTCGTAGGTACATAGATCTAATATATAGATGTATAGGTACTCTTTGGGCCTAACCAATTCAATCTTAGGTATATAGGTACCTCTTGTACGGTTGCGCGTTATTAGACTTTCTTCGTTTTAGTTTACCATTAAAATCGCACGCATGAAAGCATTTTTCGGTAATGACGACAATAATCGACAGAAAAAAACTTATTCTTATAATATAATATGATACAGTGGATTGAATACAAAGGTATAAATAATCAAATAGATCGATGTATCTTCAACTGATATTACAGAAGAACCCTTTTAAAATTTAATTTATATTATATTTTCATAATAACAACAACGGTAGATTATTGTGCTTTATTACCAACATACACTATTCAGGTGCATACTCTTTGTCATATAATATTATGTAGACAATTACGGAGTATGAACTATATTTTATTATTTTAATGTTCTACAGAGATAGAGACGTATGACACTCATATAAAGTTTTAAAAAAACATAGGATTTGAAAATAAAAAATTGTTTATTTTTCAATTAATTAAATAGAATGTTGAGACATTTTATAAAAGGTGTAATTTATAATACTGCTGATTATTCCCTAAATTATTGTGGAAAGCAAATAAGAATAGAAGTAAACATTGTATTTCATCGATGTGATATTGTTGTTGCTGCGTATAAGTATTTAATCACACAACAACATGATATAGGTAATAGAAATGCATTAATAACGCAGTTAAACGTACGTATTTAAGTAATTTACAAATATACAGTATACACGTATATTAAACATAATCTATTTTTTTTTGTTAGCGTGAATTTGTATAAATACTGTATAATAATAAAAATACCAATAAATTTATTTTTATTATTTTGTTCATGAGTGAAAATGAAAATAATAACACTCAAACGTCGTGACCACGGAAACTGCTAAGCCGTTTGTATCGATATTATAGAATAATAAACAAATATTCTCAGTTGACTAATTACAGTGTACCTTGATCCTGTTAATTGTAAATCCAAATATACTGAGATACATTAATAATAAATAATTGAATATTTTACTTACGTTTATTTTCTCCTTTAAAATGGAGAATAAACGCAAGCGTTCGATCTTTGATTTTGGCGATGATAACATGCATATCCAAAAAATATCGAAAGTTGATGGTAAGTACACGTTGAAGTTATCGTTATTGTTCCACAACTTTATTTTAATGTCAAATAATTCAAAATTCTCTATTATGTTCACGATTTTATTTTATTTCCATCGAATAGATTCGGTAACTGCGAGTCAACCCAAAACATAATAATAAATTACATATTATACTGATAATTTTTTTTTTTTTTATTTATTGATCTTAAGCTTCGGCAACTGAGGCCATTAGCTGTAGTAGGATTTGTATTGTAGGTTTGTATTGCATAATTTTGGGACGGTAGGGGGGAACACGTGTGTGACTGATAATTTACGATCAATATAGTGCTAAACTTAATTTTCGTTTTATATATCACACAACAAGTCTCACAAACCAGATTCGTTTTCTGTTCTGTTGGATGAGGGTGGGGGCCCAGGGGATGCGTCACTATACAACACAGCATTTTCAGAATTTCGATTATATAAATTAATTAATTAAGTAGATGTACATAATATGCAGCGTAGGTACATATTGGTAGGTACAATATTAATAATTATGTTCTACGCAACAGACAATCAGTATGATGCTGACGACGAGGCCTCGTCCTCCGAATGCGAATCAGAAATGAAACACAGTTCAGCGGCTGCAGAGCCGATGAATTATTTTGCATTCAAAGAAGACGAAGTAAGTACCACCCATCCATATATTAGAAGCTCTCTGACTTGATATTAATGTATAATTGTAGTTTAAAGCTGACGACGAGTACACGGTTAAGAATCTGTTTGTTTATGACACGTCGTCGAGTGACATAAATGACAGCGAAAACTCTTCCTTGGAAAGCCACCCGCGAGCCGAAGAGCATGACTTCAATGAGTGTCTAGCTGGAGTTCCACTAGATTACATTGAACCAGTAGTAGACGAAGTAAGTACCCATCTATATATTAGACATTCTCTGACGTGACATTAATTTATAATATTATAGTTTAGAGTTGACATTGCGTACATGTTAGACAGTCTATATTACAATATAATGTTGTCGCCAAACATCGTTAACAGTGAAAACTCGCCAACGGTTAAGGACTTACTCTGTCCAGAACTATACATAAGAGAACATCCTCCAGCTTCTATGCCAAATGATGACATTTCACCGGAGGTAGACGCTGTATGTACCCATCTATTTATTAGACACTGTTTAGTCTCTGTCTTTCTAAAAATAAATTATCATTTATCATTTATCATAACCTATAATAGCTTATAGTTTTGAAATGTTTTTTCCAACACTACAGAGCGCTGTCTTATTAGTGATGTAGAAAATTATTAATTATTAATTACTATAAAAAAACTGATCGTTCCAATCAGAATCTAATGTAATAAAATGATTGAAACGGTTTTTCAAATTAATGGTTTTACTTTAACAATAATAAAAATTAATTGAGATTTAAAATACTAATACCATGATAATATCTACAGGAAACAAAATTATTATTTGTAGCATGTGTTTTCTTAAACTATTCTACTTTCTTATATTTTTTGGCCATTTTTGAATACCTATTCTTTATTTTATATTTTCGTAGTATGTATATGTATATACAATTGAATCCCAAAGATTTTTTATTCAAGTCACCTGAAGAATAAAAAAAATATTGATCACTGTTAATAAATAAAATACAATTCTTTAATATTATAATGCTCAAGTATATTTATTGTTGTGGCAATATATGAAACAAAAAAGAATACACAAAAATGTATGAAAAAAATAGTTCATTTATCTAATTTGAAAAAAAAAATGTATAAAATATAATATTATTTATTTATTGTTTTTAATATTTTCAATAAATTATCTTAACAGCTTACATTATGAGTAAATCAAGTTTTAAACTTTTAAATTATAATTTAAATAGCCATTTAACACCTACATTTACATTAATTATTAATAACCTTTTTCAATTATTTTTTATACTATAAAAATAACAAAATTACTAAATATTAATATATTATGCTTTGGCATATATATACTTCATAAAATTATATTACTTTACGTAATATTTTTTACTTAATTTCGTATTCAAGCTGTACAATGTATTATAATAAATTATAGTTAAATTTATGCTATATTTTGTCAGTACTTCGTGGAGACGGTGTAGGAATGTAAGATGAGTGAAAATGGATCTCGGCCTGGGAGGGTAATATCCCTGAGTGATAATAATCCTATGTTTATTGTTATTATATTATGTTTTTCATTCCATACTCCGAAACGGATATTGGATACACGGATTTCAGTCATGACATTTGAATAACTTTGACATAAAATGCTTTTCTTTGTATCCATAACTTAATATATTTTATTAGATAGTTTGATTTCAAACACAACATTTCGAAATGTACTATTGTATAAACTGGTTGGAAAATATTTTAAACTTGATTTATATCTATATAGAAAGTCACTTATAACCGTACAAGTACCCTTACTCATCATTCGGACGATGAGGACGAGGACCATAAATACGAGAGACGTGTCGTCACTGCAGGAAACCGAACTTGTATCACCGTGGATCCTGCCAACGTTTATGATGTAACAACTTTTATGTGTAACAATTGTCTTCTTATATTATATTAATAACAGTTATATTGTGTACGCCTGTACTTACAACGTAAAACAAATTTAAAATTGTTCTATTATATTAAACTGGTCTGAAAATATTTTAAACGTGATGTATATCTATATAGGATGAAGCTCGTAATTGTGTAAACTCTTTAATTCATAATTGGAACGATGAGAAAAAGGACAATGAGTACAAGAGAAGCTCTGTAACAGAAAACGGATCGCATACCCCCGTTGACCCTGCCAGTAATGATGAAGTAATAACTTTCATGCGAAACAATATTATTCTTATATTGTATTAATATCAATTAGCGGGTACCTACCTATGTATTTAAAATGTAAAAAAAAGTTATATTTAAAAAGTACACAAAAATTCAAATTGTTCTATCATATTAAACTAGTCGGAAAATATTTTAAACGTGATTTATATCTATATAGAAAGTCACTTATAATCGTAAAAACACCTTTACTCATCGTTTGGACGATGAGGACGAGGACCATAAGTACGAGAGAAGTGTCGTGACTTCAGGAAACGGAACTAGTGTCACTGCGGATTCTGCCAACGTTTATGATGTAATAACTTATATGTGTAATAATTTGCTTCTTATATTACCCAATACCGCATCATTATATAGGTCTTAATAACTGTACGAAATAATTTAAGGTTACATCGGCAAATAATAGCATAGGACTGCGTGAGTTGAGAAATTGAGTATCTTTAATGAATAAGGCCTGTGCAATTTGTTGTCCTTTTGGCTTTTAGGAACAGTGGGACACCTGAATTTCCATTCAAAATGTCGGGTAAACATTTTCAACTTACGCTTTTCATTTGATATAAAAGCGGCTAAGTATAAATTAATCGGGTTACAAAAACCTGTACAATGTAATTTTGCGTAAATTTTAAATATAGGTACACACTAACTGTTATTAATATGATATAAGAACGAATTATAATAGTTATTAGGTAGGTACTTTATCATTGTTGGAAGGATCCACGGGGATACCAATTCTGTTTCCTGCAGTGACGACACGTCTCTCGTACTTATGGTACTCGTCCTCATCGTCCAAATGTTGAGTAAAGGTGTTTATACGATTATAAGTGACTTTCTATATAGATATAAATCACGTTTAAAATATTTTCTGACTAGTTTAATATGATAGAACAATTTGAAATTTGTTTTACGTTTTAAGTACATAGGTACACACTATAACTGTTATCAATATAATATAGGAAGAAAACTATTACACATAAAAGTTATTACATCATAAACGTTGGCAGGATCCACGGTGATACTAGTTCCGTTTCCTGCAGTTACGACACTTCTCTCGTACTTATGGTCCTCGTCCTCATCGTCCGAATGATGAGTAAAAGTATTTGTACGGTTATAAGTGACTTTCTATATAGATATAAACCACGTTTAAAATATTTTCTGACTAGTTTAATATGATAGAACAATTTGAATTTGTGTGTACTTTTTAAATATAACTTTTTTTTACATTTTAAATACATAGGTACACGCTAATTGTTATTAATACAATATAAGAATAATATTGTTTCGCATGAAAGTTATTACTTCATCATCACTGGCAGGGTCAACGGGGGTATGCGATCCGTTTTCTGTTACAGAGCTTCTTTTGTACTCATTGTCCTTTTTCTCATCGTTCCAATTATGAATTAAAGACTTTACACAATTACGAGCTTCATCCTATATATAGATATACATCACGTTTAAAATATTTTCCGACTAGTTACATGATAGAACAATTTTAAATTTGTTTTACGTTCTAAGTACAAAGGTACATACTATAACTGTTATTAATATACCTACTACAAATACTGCAAAATAAATAAATAAATTATGTTTGGTCACACTTTCTCATTTCGTTATAAGACAGAATACATGTATGATTTTTGATATTTTAAAGATATTGCACAAGCACAGATAATTTGTCTGGTGCCAATGAGTTGACCGTTAACACTCTGGATAGTGATCCAGAGGAGGTTGACTCTCCAAATGATGACCAGCAGCCTGACAGCTGCAAATCAAAGCTATTATGTAATTGTATTAAGTCAGTTATAGTTGCCCATGTAACCCATGTTACCCTATTGTGTTATTTTAAGATGATACACTACTAATGCAGTAATGAAACTGTATTTTTAAACATATGTTTGTGCATCATCGACCTATAATAAATCGAAAAAATCCATGAATGCATGAATTTAATTTATTGGTTTTCTTTGGTGTTATACTATATTATATAGTTTAACTCATTAAATTTTACCAGTACTAAAATTCAGTGCAAACAATGCTATTTTTATCATGAGATAACATGTGTAACACAAAATCGTCAATTTTTGAGTTACTGCACTAATGTACTCACAGTTGTCTACAATAAACTTTCAATTCCTGTTTCTTCGAAGAACTTTAGTGTCTGCTTAATGGTTGATTCGTTAGGACTTAAGAACTCATAGAGAAACTCTGGGATGTTGTTTTTGATTCTAGCGGTTTTCTGTTAGCATTCGAAGAGGATATGTTTAATCGTTAGATAAACACCACGTGTTGCGCACTTGATTTGTTCATATTTGAATGAAATATAATTTTTTTCCAGTAATTGATTATTCCAACAGAAATAGTTACTTTAATTTTTTTAAAGTCTATTAGAGTCATTGTGTAGGTAATTATAATATTGAAAATATGGCTCTAAAGTCTATTTGTTTCACCCATACGTTTTTACTTATTATTGTTGGTGAAATCGACATTTTATTTTAAATGACAATCACCGAACTGCACTATAAATTTCACATAATCTGAAGCAGAGTGCACAATTCTTAATGTTGATATTTTTATTCGGTGCAGTTATATCAATCAAAGATACTACAGTAATTACATTTTTTATGATTGTCATCAGAGTAAATGCAAATCACACTTGAACAATTTTTACAAATATTGTGGTCGCTGCCAACGTCTATAAACTACAAAATACAAACAATCAATCGGTGTACAAACAAAGCAACTATAGCAGTCTTAAGTAATAATTTTATGTACAGTAATTTTTAAGAATATTTTATAGGTTTAGGAAATCACTCCTAGTAGTACAATAATATTGTAATAATTATTTATAATGTTTAATTACCTTAACTGCATGATGAACATCATCATAAAAATTATATACCTAATATCATCATAAAAATGTATGCGTATTTTATAATTTGTTACTAACATATTTTAATGAAATTCATAGTAGGTATCTAATTGAAAACCCTTTTTCAGCACCTAATTTAACTTTATCAAACTAGTATTTGTACCTATGTATAAAATGTGTTGAAATTTCTAATCATACATAATAGTTGACCGAAAATTTTTTACTTTAATAATTATTTATTAAAATATTATAAGTTGAAACTATTAGTTTGAGACAGTTGAATTATTTAACTACATTTTGATTATACTTTTAATGGTACATTGCACTCCAATTTTAAACTAAATATTTTATACTGAACGTATTGGTATTATATATTTGACTTATAAACAGAAGTACAGAACACACATAATTAAAATGACTTCTGTACATGTATATGATATTACATGGATTAAATGTAAACCGATAAAAATTATTGCGTATATTATAATCAATGGCATGATACATCTAACAGACTCAAATCGTAATCTAAAACATAACCAAAAATAAAATTTGTTTGATCGATTTTGAGCCCTGCAGAATAGACTACTAGACTCATACTTATTTTACGGTACCCATGACCTATTACTATATCGTACATCGATAATCTACTGTATACTATCAGCAGTGAAATATTTTTATTTATATTATTCGTGCAATAACTCTCAAAAAGAGATTTTAACATCAAACGCAATTATTTCTGTATAAGATTGCAATCCACATTATCATATAATATATTTTCCAAAACTTCTTTCTTCAATTATAATTACTAGAAACCAATTAGTTTGTTCGTATTCTAATTTTTTTTTTAATTTAACGACTTATGCAATGAACCGTCTTCGTGACGAAGAAGGAATCAAACCGGATTTTTTGAATTTTAGTTTACTCGACAAAATATAAACCATAATGAGCATACCCGTGTAATTTGATTAATCAAAAAGATATCTTTTTTTCAGTAATAAAACTAATCAAAAACAAGTCGATTGATAACTAAAAAATAACTTGTTAAACATTAACTTTTGTTTTTTTTAATACATCACAGTAGGTAACAGTTTTTATAAAGAAATACAGTATACACGCTGCAGGTTTTCTCATTTAATTCATATTACAACAATGTTTCATTAATACGAATAAGACGAATACAATATTTTACTGGTAGCACTTGAAAATAATTTATGAGGGGGAACATGCCATAAAAAAAATCAAAACATAAAGTATATCTTTATCTTTATCTTTATCTTTTTTTCTTATTTTTTTTATTTTAAGAGATTCTTTTTTCATTAAAAATAGTTTTAAAACAATTTTTAATGAAAAAATAATCTCACAAGTTTTACAAAAATCTGAAGACAAACGAAGATATTCAAAACAGTGAAGACGAGTTTATCGATAACATTTCTTTGGATGAAGCTGAAGATTTAAAAAAAAAAAAAAAAATGTTTAAATAATTTAACGTTTTTATATTTCTTGAAAATAACTGTTTTTTTTTCTTATTAATAATAATCAAGATTTACCGGTGAAAAAAGATTGGAGTCCATGTTTTTTATTTTGATATTTTTTTTTTCAATGATAATTATTAGTCATACTCATAACAATATTCAATATTTCAATCACTTTTCAAAGTTAATACATTTCAATAAAATAATAGTCCATAAAGAATATTTTTTGTTAAATAACTAAATGGATAGAAGTCTATAAACTTTGTTTTTCTGTCCTGAACAATTTACAGACATCTACTACTACTGTTTGGTCCTAGTATCCTTCAAATGTATTTAATTGTAACAGCTTTATTATATAAACTATAATTTATAGGTAACATGAATTAAAACTATGAAAATGTAAACAATGTGTTCAATGACTGAGTGATGTGCTAATAATGTGTCTTATCACATTAAATAATTACCTTTAATAATGAATTACATCTCTTTGAACAATCATATATATTATATTATATATTTTGGAAACAAATAATATACTGCGGAGACTTTAACGTCTGCAATGATTGCTTTTCTGTTTGATTGCAATTCAACAATAATTGATTTCGATGTAATTGTTTTCTTTCTTCAATAATTCCCGGAACTCTGTTACTCTATTGGTCTACTTTTTTTTCCAGGACTTTAATTGTTTAATAATCGTATAGTGTCACCATTATATAACCATATAGTAGCCATGTCCGTAGTCCAGTCCAATAACGTTTTTTGATCTTTTAAAATAAAAAAATCATTAAAAACACAACACTTTTGAGCTTTAACGTAATGAAAACTGTTCACACTACAATCCATATGAAATATATTTTATGATTATAATATTTTTTTTCACAGCTTGTTAAAATAGGAGGTACATTTTACACAATATATAAACAATAAACATACTGCATGTATATATATATATATAAGGTTTATTTACTGTTTATTGATAAAGGCTTAAATCACTGAAATATTATATTTACGTATTTAATTTGTTGTGAGTATTCCCATATTATATTATGTTACACGTGCACATATTGAAGTGCGCCTGTAATATAATATATATATATATACGACTATAGTAATAAACTTTCATTTCAAAATCTTATTCAGACGGTTCTGATCCCCAAGCGTGATATTACGAATTATGATAACCTTAATCTGCAGACACAAAATATTATTTCATTTTATCGCTGATGGACACTGCTCGTAGGTACACTATATACACTGCTAAATTATCATCAAACGGGATAGCAGAGCTACGTGCAGCGTTGCGATATCACACACGACGAGTGCGGAGCGGGGGCGTTGCTAAAGACCTTAACGATTTTCACCCTTACGCCCGTGAGAAAACTCTCAATAATAATAATAATAATGATAATAATAATGGTTACAATAATCTACATTCTACTTGACCTTTTACTCGCGGCCCACGTGAGGTCCGCATCGTTTCGAATGCGCTTTCGGTGCGATTAGACGGTCGTTACCGCAACCATACAGTAGGTACATACAGCGCGAGCTGCAGAGAGATCACCGGCTGCATTGCACAGCTACCGCGACGATCCGCAGCAGTACACCATATATATCATACATAATATTTAATACCCATCACATACGGTCGTAACGACTGTTAAATGCTACCGCCGCGGTAATCATCCGCGAGCACTATACCTATATATGCTTCCTGAAATTGATAATTAGGTGCCCGTTAATATGCTGACGGATGGCTCCTGCAGCTGCAGGAGTCGGCGTCGCTCGACTTTTACGGGTATCACTATATACTATTATCACTATAATATATTAATCATTGTTAATAACCCGAGATCGTCCGTCGAAGTGACTGCACACGTTTACCGTAATGTTATATACTCCTTGCGTGGCAAAGCAGAAGCTAAAATAATATAACTACTGCAGATATCGCTTTCAATTCGGTCGCGTAATAATTTAGGACATTTCAGCGAGTGTATATCAGTGATCGTGATGTATTATATACGCCACAAAAAAATGAGAGGTTATTCAATTTAAAATAAGTAAATAATAGTATAGGTATTCAATGAATAATTATTGAATAATTTAATGGGAAAATTAATTTTTTTTTTTTATCAGAAGTTTACAATCTACACTAAAATAGCGCAATAGATATATGTGATAAGAGATTTAAAATTAACATGATAGACCTGATTAAGAAGTCACCCACTAGTGACTCTTAGCCATGAGGGGTGATTGTGAAATGTTGAATTAAAAGAAATTAGGAGAAAGACGAGGTTAAGTGAATTTTTATTGCAAAAATTAATATAATTTATAATTTATTAAAATGGTGTTATAATTACAATACACAATACCGTCATCCATCTCTATAACAATAGATATTTCTTTTAATAGACATATCATATTATCATTGCATAGGTTTTAAGTGTGAACATTGCGTAATGTAAGAAAAAAAATTATTACATATATATATTTTATGCTATAAAATTAGTGAGATGAAATAAATGGCGGGCGAGTAGCCTAGAGCGGACAAATTAAGAGAGTGATAAATAATCAGCGTAGTTAGGCTAAACATTTTTTTTCGAAGTTTACACAATATTTATATAATGATAAATGTACATGATTCTAACAACCCACGAGAGGTCCCAATTCCCTAATCACACCGACTTATATTATTAATTAATTCGACGGCCTATAACGACACAGTTATAAGGGTTTAGCAGAAGGCAACCTACATACACCAACGCAATCGAAGAGTTCGGTCACGAAGACACGCGGCGTGTTAAGTCCAGGACACACGTCATATTGTTACAGGTTTCGATCTCACACCGACGACGTCATAATGCTATGTATTTTCCCCCAGAAAACCGCTTTCTAAAGAGGTTTTCTTTTTTCATCTACGGTTATTAGGTATTTACCCCCCTCTAATCGTTTTTAGAGTTACCAAAAACTCGTCAGCAAAGTAAAATTCCACTTAATTCAAAAATAATATTACGCTCGTTTTCGTCGGCATAATAGTTATAACAATAATTATGTATCGGGCCACCACTGCAGACGATGCTCGGAGCGCGGTAGGAAACGTTTTTAAAATCACTCTCGGAAGTTGATGACATTATTACAATAATACATGACAATAATATTGTACAGTTCGTGTCCGTTTATATAATATTACATTATATCATATTCTCCCACCCCCACAAACAGCACCACACACGGACACACACACGCCTAGTTGGCTTGTGAAAACCATCAGACATTAAAATAATGCTTACTCACTCTAAGTGCAGTAGACAATACTAAAAAATATATATTAGTACTGTACCCGTGCATCAACTCAGACCTACCTGCGGCGGACTTCCACAATGATTGAATTGACTTAAAAATAAAAATATTAGCCGACCACACCCATAAAATATAAAATAATATTATACACAAGCTATTGGCAAACTCGAGTTAAGTTCCTCGAGTAAACGCCTCATACGATTATATTGTATTTGTTACATAATATACGTAAAAATACTAAAATGTGAAGAACACTTCGTTTAAAACAATACTAGATATTACATATTGTAGGTATACTTTTAACAGCAGGTAGCCCTAATTAGGCAAATTCAATGTATTCTTAAAAATATCTATTTCATTTAATATTATCATAAGGACAAACGAAGTACGAGATGAACAAAAACAAAATTAAACCAACAGTAACACGCTCAATTCGAACGTCCTAATGTGAGTGCGTATTACAACATCAATGCTATATTAAACTATATATTAGGTATTTCTTATATCGGGACTAAAAATTAAATGTTATGGTCTCCTCGACTCCTCCCTATGCATCAATGCGACCACACTATTGTATGTACTCAAATCACACCTCTGAGTTTCGATAACTGCATAATCATAAAATATTTATTCACAATCGCGATTTTAAAAGGAAAAAATGTGCCCACGGGAGAAAAGCTCTGGCGGTAAACAACAATAGAAATACAATATAATATTATATACGCGCATAATATTACGAGAACAGTTTTTCCTTCGAAACGCATTGTCGCGCTTTAATACCACAGAATATATCCGACACCACCAATACCTGCTACCTACATCTGCAAATAATTGCCACCCAATTAATAATTAATAATATAGGTAGAAAAACAATCTATGGTAATATTATGTAGGTAAAAGTATATAATATTATACCTATGTAGCGGTTCACTCCGAACCCGATACAGTGCGCTTTCTATACGTTACTGCGGAACAATAGCAAATGTAATTGGCGTGCTAATGATCGATCTGATAAACAAAACGAAACAAAAAAATATTCTAAATACTTTTCTCCGCAGAATCTCAGCCACCGCAACACTCGCCGCCGCCGCTTCGACGTCTCCAGCCAATTCAAAATAATAAGAAACGCCATCAAAAATGTAGCTCTCTCCGACCGGGTCCTCTTCTACAAAATATCATTCCTATTTTAAATAATTATTTGTCATACGCTCGTATTGTAATAAAAATAACCATACGAAACGTTAAGATGTACATTTTACACAGGATGATTCACCAAGCACGCTCACAACCATTTTTCCTTTAATGGTGAATTTATTCAAATTCTGAACTTAAAAATTTTTAAATATACCCAATTAATTTCATACATTTTCAAATTCTTTAGATTTTCTCTACTACTTAAGAAGTTTTCCGCGACAATTCAAAGTACAAACTTCTTTTTTTCAAACGAGAACTAGTGATCAAATCTCAGGGGCCGTTTGACAACACTGTCTCTAAGTATACCTAATTAAAAATTCCGAAAATCAGATTTTGAATAACTGAATAAAAAAAAAGAGGTGACCTTGATCGGTGGATCACCCTGTATAAAATAGCCGTGCACCTCAAACGTGCAGTGTACGTCAACGATGACGATGGTTTGGAGAAATCAAATCAATTGTTTTCCGTACATCATCGCACGTGCGCGGATTCGCGTCAAAGTGAAACCGTATATTATTATTATGTGCCTACGATGTGGAATCCTGCGACAGGCTTCGAATCGCGGGCACGTAGACTTTTCTCGAGCGATTCGTGGAAATAGAAAATCACTGCGTTACATTACGTAAGCCCATATAATATAATACACCGTGTACGACGCTGACTGCGCACGGACAGTGAACGTCAACTCGCGAAGAGTTCAAAATATCGATGAAGCGATAAATCGGAAAACCGAAAATATCGTTGCGATACAACCTCATTGCGGCCTACGCGTCGACACCCAAACAAGAGACCGCACACGACAATGCCAATCCAATTCGACGCAAAGCCGTTAGACAGAATTGCGCCAACGACTGCAAAATTATCATTTAATTACGATAAATACTCGAAATAAATCACATAAATCATATTTTACCCGCACTAAACTGTTATTAGTATAATTTATAATATCCAATCTCATTGTCCTCATACGCGTCTGGGTGACGTTGCGCGTTGCACTGTAATAGGTATGTCTAACAGTACCTATAATAACTATCATAATATTATGTCTTACACGTAATAAATCGCCTGTGACAAAGAACCATTTTAATGTATTCTACCAGTGTAGGTATAATTAAAAAAAAGTAAAAAGCCATTATAATTTAAAATAATAAATTAATATAATACGACAATATGCTGCAGTGTTCCGTTGCATAAATACATTAAATGATTATTATACGTTATATTGCAATAAACGAACATATTTTATTTTATTAATAAGTTATTTTTCTATTTTTAATTTCTTACACGAATCGTTTTCATTACAAACATCTTTATTATTTAATTACTGCATTTTTCATCCTATTCGGTATTCTTCTTTTTTCAATCAGTTAATTGAATGATAAAAGTACCTATAATAATGTTTTATCGATCACGGTAGCTCATTTAAATATGTTAAAGAAGTTGAATCATTTTGTAATTTAATATCTTTTCCACTATCATTTCCCGATAAGTAATATTATGCAAATATAATACAGATATTAGTTTTATTTATTTAAATTTAAATTAATTTTATGTCTTTCCCAAGTATTTTTATTATTTTTTTTTTTCATGGCTACGAAGCGTTATACATATTAGTATTATACGTCTTATATTAAATGTTTAAACTTTTTTTCATCCGACATTTTATTAAAACGGTCTCATCACAGACTTTCTATGCAGAAACCAGCTCGCATTTATATCGATATAATATAATATAGGTATAATACCTACGCTCGTACACGGTGCACTCAAAAATATTTTATGTGCATATATAATAATTATTAGACGTGTCCGATCGTATTAATACCGTCCGTAAACGGCCATTGACCGAACATTTTATGTTGAAAATAAATAATTCTCGATGAGAGGACTGCAGTATAATATTAAATATTACTAAATTATAATAAATTGTGTTTAACAATTAGCAGCGTTTCGTAATTCTTACATAGCAGCACCTACTGCGGGGAATGTGGGGGACAAAATGACACATCATTTGAATTTATATTATGACAATGTGCACGCGCTATAAACACTGTAATTTGCCGAGATGTGCCTATATATTAGCAAATTATGTACATTAACCGATAAATTATTATGTTCTACGTCGTTTTATGACCGTTGGCATTAGCAAGTATTATCCATACCAACCCACACTGCAACAGCTGCATTTGATGTGCGGCGTATAATTTAGCGATCGTTTATTGCAATAATTATTATAAATCTATAAAACTTAGGCTGAGGCTAATATACACACGAGCACGACTTTATTCGCTGACTATCGCTTAGTCTACCGACTGCAGTACGTGGGTACGGTAGATCCATTCATTATATTATTTTCTCTGACACAATTCGGTTTAGATGCAATTTGATTGGGGTATCATTCGTTTCATGGTCAAGTTTAAGGGTATAGTATTATATTAATTTCTGTACGCTCATAGCGTCAATATATATATAAGTGACATCATTTTAATTTTCGTTAACCCTAAAACCGTTTCAAAAATAGGTACGTTATTTTAACAAAATATAATATGATGGCATGAATATATAGAAATAAATATTACTATTTTTGCTTATTCTGCAATTATTGCTTTGTGAATTCTTTGTCAGAATAGGAACATTAATAACATAATTATTCAAACAAATACAATCAGTGATGGTCAAACAGGGGCAGAGGATAGATCATAGATCCTCCCAGTGACATTTTTTTAATATTTAATATCAGATAGCCATAAATTATAATTTTAATAATTAAATATGACATGTTAAAAATCAGCTATATCCCCCCTCCAAACTAACTCATGGCAAAATGACCATTTGACCACCACTGAATACAATATAAATTATAAAGTGTAATATAATACCAAGACACATAATAATATAATATTATATAGATATAACAAATAATAATTACATTTTTCACTATACCACCAGTAGCTAGCACATTTAAAACAAAATAATATACAGATATAATTGATACAGCTGCAGATTAACATCTGTAAATGTAAACTACAAGGAGAGAGTAAATTTTTTTCTTCTCAAAAAGCTGAAAAATGGAATTGAAGATTCCACTTAAGTTGTTCTTATAACAAATTTAAATTATCAAAAATTCAATTTTTACAGGCGTTTGAATTTTAACAATATTCGTAAAAATCACAAAAATTAGCAAATTATCTAGTTACTTTGAATTTAAAAATTCACAACATTTTCAATTTAAATACCAATAGTCTTGAACATTTATTACAACCTTCCTCTCAAGTCGTTCTTACAGAAATTTAAAAGTATCAAACACAAACAGGCAAAAAAAATGTTTAAGCATTTCGACAAATTTTTTTTAATTAAAAAAAATAGTAGCACTCTACTGTATCGATGATGATCAATGATACGGTATCCCTTATTCAGTCGAGTCTGAAAAACAGACACACCTACGATGACGAGTCCCTTTGATATAAATTAATAATATATGATTGTGCACGCCGCTGGGCATATCATTCTATATACGAGGACATCAACAATAATAATATATTATATTATAACGTTGTACGGAAAAACCGTTTTGCCACACATTTGTCTTCCCCTACTATTCGCTCGCATTTAATCCACGATGCAACAAATACGCATTAAACAAGTATACGCTCATGATTTATGTTGCCCATCGGGTGAACTAGAATCGTGAAAGCTTACAGTGGTCATCAGAGGCAGCATTTTTTATTCGATATATGATTTTGTTATAATAAGTTGAATGTGAAAGCGTAGAGAACATTCGAAATGTATTAAAAAAATAATACACTTAATACGACATAGTACTACTTAAAAAAAAAAACGTATTATAAAATTGAGTTGATGTTTACGCGTCGCAAAATTAATTAAAAACGTAATTCGCCTCCGCTCGAACACGACAGCGATTTTCCTATAATTTATAAATTTATATTATATCAATAAGGATTGTGCTGAATAAATGTATAATATTATAGTGTAATGTGGTACATGCGTACTGAAAAAGACGATATTATAAGAAAGACTTTAAATGGAACAACACAAGACCGATGTCTTGCCTATAAGTGAAATCACTTAGAAAAACAAAATTAATAAAGTTATTATTTTTCGTTTTTATTAATGGATACCGATAATTATACCAAACAATAGACATATAATATTATTAATGACAAGACAGTATTCAGTGGATAGTTCACTTATAATGTATCAGGGAAAAAACGATTTATAAACTTTACGCCCTCGTGCATTATCATTATAACAATCACGTTGGGTGTTGTGTCACCGTCTTCACAAAGTCAACAGGGCGTTCCCCAGCGCTTCACCTGCGGCGGGACCTTAGCGTTGCAGACGAAATTGTTTTAGATAATATTTTAAATTCCATGTCCTAACCTGCAGATTCATCTGACATTCACCCATGCCACGTAAAAAATTTCAAGTACACGTGAGTTGCGCAATTTGTATTCAATAACGGCCGACGCGACGTCCTATCAGATCGATAAAAAAATATTGTACAAATAGGTGCATAATATTTATCTGCGGGATATGACCACGTTAGTATAATTCGATGGATAATAATTTTACTGACCTTATTTCGAGAAATGGAAAATGGCCTCCTACCTGCACTGAGGCACCAGCTATAACTACGCTGTAACAAACATATTATTCAAATAATACATATGAATTTCACGTATTTGAAAGTATAATGTAAAACTAGTAATTTATACATAGTAAGTAGAATAAAGAACAATAATTACAACTCATAACAAATACTAATTTAATTTAAAGACGTATACACATTTAGGTACCTGGGTACCGTTAAAATGTACGAACCTACCTACTCTCATGGAGTTATAGCGAATAATAACCATAAAATAAAATATATAGTTGAAAAAGTTCAATAAATATATCATCATATAACTCATAAATATGATATACACTAACCTGGTGATAAATAGGTAGACAGTTTTAAGTGATAACGAGAAGACAGGTCAAACTGTACTAGGGTTAAACAGGGAAAAAATGGTAAGTTTTAATTTCACACAGACCGATCCGACAAAATTGGCCGTTGGATGAGTGGTTACAACTTTTCATATCTTATAAAAAGTTAAAATATATCCTCTTTTTTCGATACGTAAGCCTTCAATTTCTAAGCTGTTTTGGACTGAAAATAATTTAAAATACAAGGGACCATGCAATTCTAGTAACTCTTAGTGCACAAATTCAAGCTATATTAATTACACAGCGCAGTGACTTCACGCAGCTCTGCCACCATAGGTAATATTGCATTTTAGAAAAAATTATGTCTACTGGGAATCGTTTTCTTATTCTGTACTCTATACTCCCGTTTTTCAGACACAAAGTATAGTGTTAATTTTTAACCCAAGTGCGATTCGACAATTTCAGTAAACTACAACAACATTCTGTTGCGTCCGACACGATAATTAATAACATCCCGGAACGCCTGTAGGCCTGGCGCGATAGGTATTGATAATAATATTATAATGTGTTGTTATAACGTAGCGGCGGCAATTACGGTGGATATAGTCGTGTGATTTGACGAGGGGGAAACTCAGAATTATTCGAAAAGTTTCGTGATTCTCCGGCGGCGAGTGGCAACCATAAACGATGTAGGTGCGTTTTGCACCTCATTACCGCGGTGTGTATTATAATAGTAATAATAATAATAATATCATTATAATGGTATTATTATTGCAGTCGGGGACGTGATACGCGACGAGTTCGGCGGGAATGGATTTATGACCGGCGTTTTGGGTTTGTGTTATTCATCTCGCGGAGCCGGAAGGTCCGAAAACGAAAATACTTTTAATAATATTATGCTACAGTAGATACACACTGCACAGCGCACTTTAAATGTAAACGTTTTGCCGCCGACGACGTGATTTAAACGGGCGAGCGAGCGTGCGTGTAATGCACAATATAATAATAATATTATATATTATTGTGGTACATCACCGGCGGCGGCCCGCAGCAATAAAAAAAAACGGAATTAATCGCCACCATGATAATATACAATAATAATAACGATGGTATATTTGCGCGAGCATGTGAGATACAGTGCATAATAAAATAATATCACGAGGTACCATTTGATTAACTATTTAAGAAAAACTTTTGTCCTGGTTTCAATTTTTAATAAAACTCAAAATACACGTGACGGTATTAATCGATTCCATCAGAAAACATATTTAATTCTACATCAATAATATGTAAATAAGAATGAAAAGCTTTAACCTAAGATATTTTTTATTTTTATAGTGTATACATTTCTCGATTATTAATGTCTATTGAATTGATCAACTCATTTTCCAAGTTCTTGATAATTCATTATACATGCAGCTTCGATAACCACCCCCTCACTGCAGCATGCTCAGAATAATATAGACTAATATACCCCATGATTCCCGTTCTTTTAAAATTTACATGATGTTGAATTTGAGAATTTAAGTTACTCAACTTGTTTTCTACTTCTTTGCAAGTGCTGTTTGACGGCCTATAGGGTAGGTATTGTAAATAAATGAATACGTACACTGCAATAGTGTCTGTGAATTGGCAAAAACATATTTAGATATTCTTTCATAGACTGTTTGAATCTGATATAATTTATAGTTAACAATATTTTGACATAATGTACACATTCAAGTTACGAACATTATTTATCATATACGTTTTGTCGTCGTCGTAGTCGTCGTCGTCGCGAACCAAACAGAAGAAAGCCTATAAGCGAACCGCATGAACAGCGAACAATAATTATTATTCTAAAAACTGTTATAAAAGTAAAGCGCATAATAATACAATATATAACACGTGTGTGAGTAAGTATAATGGTTGCATATTATATTATTATATATTACACACAATATATATTATCCTCTTTGCCCGCCGTCCGTCGCGCGTTCTGCAGCGGCTCTTTCTCTTTCCCCTCGGTCCAGTTATTTGTCACGATCCGTGTAGTGTGCGGCTGGAGGCCTTTTTTAGAAAACGGAATTTTTTCTCTCTCTCTCCATCTCTCTCCATCACTCTCTCTCCATCTCTCTCTCTCTCTCTCTCTCTCTCTCTCTCTCTCTCTCTCTCTCNTCTCTCTCTCTCTCTCTCTCTCTCTCTCTCTCCTTCTTTCTTACACGACCCTGCCGGCTACGTTTTAATACAATCATATTTATCTTGTCCCATTGTTTCGACGATCGCGAACGCGCGCGCGCGCGAGCCTAAACCCGCAGCGTACACCGCGGCATACGGCACTGACTCGCGGGGCAGACGCACGCGCGCAACACTAAGACGTTATATACACAACATTATATATTAACATGTATACGTATATAGGTAACCGTGGTGTAGATACTCATACCATCGTATATATACCACTGTTGTATATATATATATGGAAAGCGAACAGTTTTCGTTACATGCAGTTCGGGTGGCGGTGAACGGTTTCTACATGCGATACACTATCGATTACGTCCGATGCATATAATCCGTTGATAATTGGTCGGTGCGCCTACCTACTACGCGTACAGTGCCTATACGACCGACGTCGAATTTTTCGTTTCACGTTTGCCCTTTTCTTCTACTCGGTTTCGGCCCGCAAATCGCAACAATGTATATTACAGCCCGGTACGCGACCGCAACCTGCACGTTTGTCGCGAACGCGAAGACGGTTTTTTATTCCTCCTCTTCGGCATTTCTTCGGCAAGATATTCGTTTTCATCGCATCGCTTTCCCCGGATTGCGAGAAAAAAATCTGCGCTGCACCACCACTGCTGACGTACCTATACCTAGTATGCGGTTACGCATGAAGTGAAGTGACTATACCTATATACCCGCGGTGTCTTCGGTAATGCGCGTGTATTCAAACCTCGTGAGGAAAACGCGTTACGGTCATAATTTATTATATTATTATCGCATATCGACAATAAGAACCGATGTCACATTTTTCGTACATTTTTTACGCTGACCGTTATTGC
Source organism: Myzus persicae (assembly GCF_001856785.1). Classification (NCBI taxonomy): domain Eukaryota; kingdom Metazoa; phylum Arthropoda; class Insecta; order Hemiptera; family Aphididae; genus Myzus; species Myzus persicae. The sequence goes on from NW_019104000.1 coordinate 82,916, forward strand.
ACGACACGCAATAATGATTTACGAAATTGTGATACTTCAAATAATAAAAACATTTTAAGTACCTAGCAGGTACACATTATTTACGGTCCGTTTACTCATAGGTTATATTGTCCCTACTAAATATTATGATGCAGACACACATATTATAATATTTATGCAGTGCTCCCTCTGTACACAAGGAGACGTAAGTGCGTAATACCTTTATGGATGTGAAAGTGTTGCGTTCGTCGAATTTTGGGTGTTATTTTACGTTAGTATGTATTACTAAGAAACTCGTCAAGTCGTTGTGAACGAAACATTATAACATTGAAATATAAAATGAATATATAAAATTGTATTTTTAATTTGATGAATGTTATGTTATAAATTATATCGAGTGAAAAAGAAGTGTTTCTGTCTATACAGATATCGACCAATAACGATCATCCTCTGTTCGAAAATATTAATCAACATAGAATAATAATATGTATAATGCATCAATAACAATAAGATGAAAACAACAGGTGATGATCAAAAAAAATATAAGATTAGCTAACAAATTAAAATTTATAATTTTTTTTGTTTTGTTACTTCATTTCGAAAGCATGCATAATACCTATTTATAAATGATAATAGTCTAACGGTAGTATGTGAATTTAAAAGTAGCCCTATCATAATATAAGTATTTATTTCATAAACATCGACTACCGAATGAACAAACCCACTATAACGGATGTTAAAAGAACGGATATTTATCATTGATTAATCAAATCCATAAATAATCCTGTGTCTCTAAATAATACAACTGAAGAAATATTGAAAAACCAAAATAATAATCAAATAAATCCACAGATAATAAAAAGAGAAAAGATAATTCGACATCCAAGAAGAATTAGATACCTAAATTAAATACATCCCAGAATATAAATAAAAATGTTTAAAAGGCGTAAACTTTAGTCACAAATTGATGTTCAGAAAATGTACATGCCTCTATAACAATGATGAAGAGGATATGCATGGTAAGAAACAACTAACAGACAGCGTTTAAACAACCATATCTATGAATACAGTGGAAGCAATAGACTTAGGTATAGTATATAACCAGCTATATCATTACTGTCAATTAAATACATCTTCAAAAGAAAACAACCACACTAAATAAGTAAAATAGTAAATAAATACTAGTAATTATAATCAATGGTAATATACATATTAAAATTAAAAACTCGTAAATGGTCGGTCTTTAGAAAACTCTAATATTGATCGGGGAATAACGCAGTGTTCAATCTGGACTTCCGTAAAAACTATGGTTACCTACTCGTCAGTTCTCGAGTAGATAACCGTGGTAATAACTAAACCGTCTAAATTGCTGCAGTTATCAAAACGATTGACCATGGCCAGGCGCGAATCAAGGAGACTTAGCGGCTTTAGTTCCCTCCCACTTTGGACATTTTATATATTATTGTAATATTATATATTTATTAATATAATTTAATAAATCATACGTCTTAAAATCCATACATTTGAAGTTTAAATAAAATCGTTACTATTGTTTACAAATCTAATCTATAATCTATTCGATATGTACTAAAACTATATTTATATATTTTCTGAAAAAATGTAGTCCCCCTCTCACTATATCAGATTTCTAGATCCACACCTGATCGAGGCCAAAGCCATGACGACGGTTTTCGATTTCTTTGGATCATTCCGTTGAACATACCACAGAATTCTCCAATTTAGTGAAATATGTAGAAGTAAAATATAATATTTGTTCTTTAATACAACACTGAACACGTCATTATGTAATATTACGTTAAATCAATATAATTACAATTGTCAATAGGAGTCTTGGTTTTTTGCTGTGATGATTTTTACTTACCTACAGTTCATAATCATTTACAATTTATTTCTGTTAACAAATAGTTGTTATTTAACTATTGATTAACAACATTTCCTAACAATAATCTTACTGCATTTACACACTCATCGGCTCTTTTAAAAAATATTCTTTAGAACGTCGAGTACTTTCAAAATGTTAATGTTTTTATGCAAATATGAGACATTTATATAAAATTTGAATACTAGAAATGATTCTAGTATAAGAAACGTGGTTTTATAAAGTGTTGTTCATAATTTCTGAATATAATTATGACTGAAAAATGAATGTAAATAACTTAGACTATAACATTCAACTACTATATAAAAATAAACACACTTAAATAAACAAAAATTAAAAACCCAACCGTTTTAAAATTTAAATTAATACCTTCTAATTTTCAGTACCAATAACAATAATTATAATAAAACTTCATTTTTTACACCATTTCTAACACCTGTACATTTTATTATTTTATTATTCAAAGATGTCAGTACTTATAGGTATGCAACTTTACATTGGGCGACTAATTGGCATTTGGATAAACCATGAATAATTGTTTTTATTGCAAAGATATTATCTATTATCACTAAGACTTATTATTCACATTTGTATGCTGAATGAATATACATCAAAAATTCTAATACTTAAAAAATAATTAAATCATCTTCACCCTCAAAAGATATTATATCCACACGTTTTGCTAAACGTCTTTAGAGACACAGCAGAGTTGAGTGAGTCACTGATGCGTGGATGTTTATCTATATTTTCTTTAAATTTGAAAACAACAAATTTCATTTGAAAAATAATTACGAACAGAACTACACATTGTTTGTTTGTTTATTTAACGCCAATCGGCAATTCAAGATATTTACAATACACATATTCATTATAGAGTAAAACTTGGTTCAATTTATTTTAGAAGTATTTGCATAATATAGTAAATAATAAATATTGTTTCGTTTAGTAATTTTAAACAACAATGCTATATTATAGGTATTGTCAGTGTTAAATAATTTTAATGATCAGAGGTACCTATATACGTATATATTACACGTTTGACGATTGTAGTTGGTTATCAAAAGAAAAAAAACATTTTCGTCTTTGCAAGTTCAAAATAATCGCTTAGGTACTCTGAGACATCAAACATAAGTACTACGGTCATATCATAATAATTCATAACCACTAACCAGTATACAAAACATAGGTCATACTATTGGAATTAAATATTTCGTCTACAATATATTATTATTGTAAGTACATCGACGGTCGTGCGGCTATCCCCGCGATCGACCCCCCGCTGCTGGTCGCGGCCCGCGGTTCATTCAGCTTGTTTAATAATATTCGTCGTAAATCATAAAATCGACGGCGGACGCGACAATCGTGTGCCTATCGGACATCCTTACTCTTTAGTCCACGACAAAAATATGCCAATTCCGTCGGCAACGCGACGGGACTTCCTCGTCGTAAGGTTAGGTTAGTCGTTCCTAACTATATATATTATAATGCACTGAGGACGCATCGCGAAATGTGCGTTTCGATTATACATCATATGGTCATGACGCGTTTATGGTGCATTATAATATATTATGTTACCTATATGTTAGGGCAATCATCGTCTTCGGAGCCCACACGTGGACGTGCCCACGGCAAAAAACATAACATAATATTATTATTATTTATCCGCGCGCACAGTCTAATCATCGACCGTCTATATCAATTGGTCCGTAGGCACATTATAATATTCTGTCGATGCCAATCTTCGAGGCGAAGACGCGACGGTGACGACGAAGAAGACTGCGCGGCGGCGTGTCGACGACCCACCGGATCGTTTAAATAATATAATAATATTAAAATGAAAAATACTGCACAGTCTGCAGTGGCGCCGAAACATAATATATATATATATATGATATACCTATCCAGTTAGGACAGATGATCGTGGTGGGTGAGTGGGTGGGTGGTTTGGCGAGTTGACTATTGTGAATAAATTTACTTGTATTGGTATTTATAGGTACATAGACAAATATATTATATGTACCCATATTGGTAGTCACAATACATATTATACACCGTAGACCAACAAATGTGGAGTGTTATTAGTTTGGTAAGACACTTTGTATAAGTGGTGGGATTGTATTATACTAATAAGTCATAGGAGTCATTGCACAGGAAAAAATAAATTCACTTATTTTTTTCATTTCGAATGAATAAATGTTAGGTGCGCAATTTACAATAATATTATCACTATGTTTATAGAAAATATAAATATTTTGAGAAAATTCCGAGTAAATTAAACTACCATTAATGATATTAAATGTTGAATCACAACAAAAAAAAATTTGAAAATAATTCAGTCATTTTTAGCTTTTCCTTCGATTATTATGAACATTATAGGCAATAGCTTTTGATCCCTCAATGTACATACTACATCTAATTCTCTACCAAAAAAAAGTAATATTGAATATTTTTCCTTCCTTCTATAAAAAGTACCTTCAGACATAAAAAAGCACATTCTAAGAATAAGGGTCCTACTCCGGTTTCGCCTAACCGGTGAAAACGTTTATTATAAACCGAACGGGACATTATTGTCACCACATTTTTTCGTTTTTTTCGCGTGTACAAGTTACCTTTTCCACCTATGCACCTGATATAAATTAGGTAGTAATGCAGTAAATTGTTGTAGTATTGAAAATGATCATTTGTTTGCACTTGGATTTTGAGCGAACATACGGTAATTAGTTATTATTTTAACTATTATTTCTTATATAATATTTAAAATAAATAAAAAAATAAAAGTCTTTTGTATTGATGTCCTGGCTTATAAATGGAGTGTCTTATTTATAACAATACAAGTAGAGCCCAAATTTGTAGACGGAATAATTAAATCATATTATGTTTTACACAACTTTGTTCGAAGAAGGGATGGCATGGCTTTAACAATGAAAATACAGAGACCAACATGTTGGATAATATTGAAGTTCGTATGCTCGTACTCAAGCGAACAGAAGTTAGAAACTACTTCCCAAAATATTTCATGGGACCTGGATCAGTGCAGTTTCAATTTCAAAAAGTTTAATTTTGATACACCTAATTACATTTTTCCTACTTAAAAAAATAGTAGTATTTATATAATACTACCATCTATATACTAATAAAATATAAAATATAATTTAATAAATGTATACTTATGTACAATAACAACATACGTCATATTCTAACAAACATACATATTTTTTTTTATTTAAGCTATAAATTTACATAAAATTATAAAAATTTATAAATTGATATTTAAATGGATATGTGTAATAGATAAACTTAATTCCATACAATAGGTAGAATCTAGAACATTTTTTTTAACTCTATTTTATAATTCACATTTTTATTATTAATATAATCAATATCAATTTAAACTATACGAATTATAAGCTACGCAAAATAATTGTATTTTATGCTGATATATTGTATATTTGTATGTATGTATATCATACCTATGTAAATAGGTATAATAAATTTAGGTATATAATTAATATCAATGTTTTTTTAGTATACAATGTTATAATAAATTAATGAATACATCATAAATATCTACAATATATTATATTTAAAAAATCCTATTTTATATTATAATGATACATTTGTCGTGGTCTTTACTGTAGGATATTATCTTTATCTGATTGTAAGAATTGGATGTTGACAACAAAAGTGAATTTAGATTTTAAAATACATCTTAATGTCCAACGGAAAATGTCATTACATCGTTCAATCGATTCAACATTTAACATCAAAAAAATAATTATTCATGGTTCAAATGGTATTTATGTAGGTACGTATTCTTTAATTACAATTTATTTTCATTGGAATCTCATATGATTTAAACTGTTTAAGCATTTTTGGTAAGTAATTTTTTGGGTCTTCAAAATCTCATCTTTCTTATGAATAATATGCATTTGTTACTTTCTTACCTCGTTCATCTTTTCCATTTTTGTTCACTTTATTCCATTCCAAATACATTGCACGTCAAACATGATAATAATTAATAATTTATTAAATTAAAAAAATCACAAATTACAATTTCGAAAACCGCAGTCCGGTTAAAACTCGCTAGTGTGACAAGTATTCAAGATAATGTGTTTTGATTATTTAATCCGTCTATCTCTTTCCGTTTTCAACACATCTTGTGCAGTTTCAATCCGGTCAACCCATGACCGGATATGAGCGTACAGAAATAGTGTGGCAGGTTAAATCAATATGTTTTGATAAGCCGGATGACCAGACCTGACCTTCACATCAGAATCTATTCATTATAATTTACAAAAAATATAAAACAGTGGTTCTCAACCTGGGGGCGCGCTTCCCTAGGGAGGCGTGACAAAATTTCAGGGGGAGGGGGTTAAAAATTTTGAAAAAATTCACGAAAAATGAAAACGTGCTGTTTCCTACGTCGTGCCTTACTGGTGTGAATCTTATAGTAGTGAGGAGGTGGGGCGTAAACTCATAAAATAGTTTGAAAGGGGGCGTGGACCTCAAAAGGTTGAGAACCCATGATATAAAAGATCATAAGTTCGTTAATTTTGCAAAGGGACTCAATACGATTGGCAAGCTTAATATTTTTGACCGATAAGACTTCATTCGAGAATTCGACATTCGTAAATACATTATTTTATAACATATTAATTATATTTTAATTTCTTTGGCGAGTTTTTATTCTTTGTAAGGCATATCATTTTAGAGACGTTAAATGGTATTCAAAGACTCGTCAAAGCCAAAAATTTGAAGAAAAATGTATTCATTAGTTTTGTTGCATGTTAAGCTAGTCATTTTTCATTTGATTCTAGAAAATATACCATAATAATTATCTTTAAAAACGCAGAAACCTCAAATTTTTGTCGGTTTACACGACACGCATTGATCGTTAATATCGTTAATAGCTTGTCAAACTGTTGTTTATGCTGCAAGTGTACTATATAGTGATATGCACGGTATATGTATTACAAATTACTCGTGTAATTAAAATCATATACCTACTAATTTCATAATTTAGCGATGATGCTGCGAAAAGAAACGGTCCGTCGCACAACAAATAGACCGTGCGATATTATTATTGTAATTATAATTATTTTATAATCAGCACCGACGTTTTTAATTACCATCATCCGTTGTCGTCATGTGTCGATATTATGTCGTTCTTCGGCAACAGCAGCTAGCGCAATGTGCAACGCAATAGTAATATTGCTTTAATATTATTATCATAAAAACGCGTCATATGACATCCTATGGAGGAAAACAAATTACGGTTAGCACTCGTTTGGTGGTATCTTACAGTGACACTAATTGTATAAATAATGATAATATATATGTCATTAGCGTCGTTTAGCAGTAAGAGATCGGAGATACGTGCCTATAGTACCTACACATAATACATATTATACATAATATATTAATATGATGTCATATACATATGTATAAAGTGAATAAGTTTTACAAGTGCAATATAGTGACTTCGTGAGTACCTATATATGTATACCAAAAAAATCCATGTTTTTTTTTACATTTGTGCGAGACGTTATTTGCATATAATATATATTATAAAATATATTGTTGTACATTCGTATGTAATCTACCTATACACGGTTGTTGCGGCTTGAAAAATAAAATGCTAATTGATGTTTATAAAAATGTTAAAAGACTCATTAGGTAAGCTGTAAAACGTCGTCCGTGCTCAACATAATATTACATTTAATACTCGGTACTTGTATCTGGTGTGGGAAAATATAAATTTAAAACCAGTGTGCTTTTAAAAATAAATTAAATATTGTGGACGACACAAACCATAATATTATTTTTTATTTACGTGTTCTTTGACACGTAACAATAATCGTACGAAGCAATAAATTCAATAGGGTATGCACTATAATACCTAGGTATATAAATATACTCAGTTACCATACTGGGTCCGTGGTTGCAGCCTATATATAGGTATGCACTTTTAGTATTCACAATTTTTTTTTCTCGATCAAAACAGTTAATATATACTGAATAGTAATTACCTAATATTATATATGTAGAAAGCCATTATTAACGAGTGCTTTAGATGGATATTAACCTTCATTCCGACAATTTCGCTGTAATGCATAATATCGCAAACATACCTGTACCCTATACGGTTTAACAGATAAATTAAGTTCAAAGTATCATCATTTAGCTGATTTGCGTACAATTATTGTTTGTTTGGTAACACAACGAGATTATGGGCCAAAGCATAGTATTATATTATCACGTATTCAAACATATTTTATACCCTAATTAACGAGTTTCAAAGTGGTCGGATCAATAAATAACACAAGCATTGAATTTCCGTATAAAATCTACTTTTCTCAATACTTTTTTGAAGCCATTGGACCTAACAGAAATTCAATAATCCGGAATTTCTGACGATTACTAGGCACGCGACAATATTTATTTGTAGCCTCAAAATACCATTTCATTTCTTTCGTGAAAATGTTTATTCTTTTCGATGACATTCCGTATATTATACTATGCATTAAACACTGTGATAATAATGAGTACCCACTAATGAGTACACCGTAATATTTAGACTATTTAAATAAAGTTACACTTTTAGCTTATTATTCTTTACCTATTATTCAGTAAAATATATAAAAAAATTTTAAATCTCTTACCATATTTTTGAAAATAAATTTTATTTTTGATATTAAATTGAATTTCTTATTATATTTTCAATAAAAATCCTGAATATTTTGAATAAATATTAAATTCTAAAACAGCAGATATTTTGCAAAAAAAAGTGTCTATAAATATTAAATAAAATAACGAATATTGAACTAAAAATATTTTTATTTAAAAGATTTCATATGATCTACATTTTATTTAATATTGAGAGGTTTAATTTTTTTTTTTATTCTCTGCCTATAGGTAGGTACCAACCTATATAGGTTCGCCTTAATGACTGTGGTTAAAATGTTTTTTGTCATAGTTATCGTGTGGCGAAAGTTCATTCTTAGGTTAGTTTTACTAACAATTAATGTATAACAATTATTGACGATTGCATAATACGATGACAAAATCAGTGGACAGATTATGATGGAAGAAAAATTAAACTTTTTTCAAGGTTAGAGTTCAGAAATTCTATAGAAAAACCAAAGGTGGTACACGATCTTGGACCCCCTCATCAAGCGCCTCTGACCCGACATCGTAACATTATTGTAGTATAATTCTTCTTTCGTCGAAATCTTTAGAGGAGTAAAAAAAGTAAGCTGTAGTCATTGCGATGTATACATGTTATATATTTCGATCAGCGTTTGAAACATATAAGTACCCATATACACACCATCCGCGTTCGCTGAGCCGCGGTCGCTTCCGGACCCCACGAATGATTGACGGACACCATCACTTCGGCGGCGGCGGCGTAGGAAGACGGACTCGGGCTCGGGCAGATTGCTCGTCCAAGTCCACCTCACGGTCGTGTGCGTCCGGTAAACATTATGTGTTACTATATATATATATATATTGGTACCGGCCGACTCTCGCCTCGGGGACCTCACAAGGTGATGATCGTAATAGGAGCGGTGAGGTCTCGAAAATAAGTGGATCATCTCTCCGTACAATAATAATAATAACATGTAACATAATGTACCACCTATGCGGCCGTACGACGTGAAATGTGTAGTTTTATATTTATAGCGCGCGCGCGTGTGTGTGTGTGTGTGTGTGTGTGTGTGTGTGTGTGTGTGTGTGTGTGTGTGTGTGTGTGTGTGTGTGTGTGTGTAGGATTCACCGAGGGCGTGCAGCGATCGCGAGCCCATTAATTAACCGGCGTGGTCTTACACATGTGACCTACGACCTTCCTCGTCGCTTCTCCCCACCCGCCCCACGTGCACACCTTCCTCGCGGTCGTCTGCAGTACGCCAACCGCCGTTTATGGTAGTATATACGTATTATGTACAAACCGTGGAGAAGACGACGGATATGCGCACATAGACTATAATATAATATACGGGGTGATCCGTTTAGAAACTACACACTGACGTTTACAACGGCATAAGATATCACGTAGTTCTAACGATGAGCGCTTAAAGTTAAAATAGGATAACCGCGGAGCGAAATGTTATAAGATCATAATATGAACCCGTATGAAAAAAACCTATAAATAATAGACGTAGTCCGACAGTTAAGACGCTTTTTATTTCAAAAAAAAACAAAAATTGGACGAAAAAAAATTCGTATAGTCAATGCGTGTAAAGTCAATTAAATGCATCACCCTGTATCGTGACTGCTCTAATCCACAAGTGTACTGTACAATATAATTGCAATATAATAATATAACCGTCTTCTCCGGCGGGCCCGCCGTTGCACTAGCGATAAAATGCCGGCTCTTCGTCTGCAATATATAGGTACTGCCAGTACATAGCACATTATACGATACATACATAGACACATAGTGCATGCACGTAAAGTATACGTGCGGCACCTATGTATAAACGTATATATTATACTATATATTATTATATTTGACTTGGTCGTAGTAACTATATAGAATAATATAATATATGCCTGGCAGTCATATTATATATATGCGTTCGTCATTGCGATGCTCGTACATTTTTTTTTCGCTGTCGATGAGCGCACACACGGAATATCGTTTTATCCTCGTCACTGTGTATTATTGTACATAATAATAGTAATAACAATATAATAATATGTATAATAGTCTACACCGCCGTCGGACCCGCTGCAGCAAGCAGTGCCTACTCGGAGAGATTATAATAAAACACGAAGACGTAAATTACATTTTATAGGTACCTATTATAATATTAAAAGAGACGACGAGTCTCGGTCGTGTTTGTTCTTCTTCTTCTTCTTCTTCTTCTTCTTCTTCTTCATCATCGCCTCCGAAAGACGGAGACGGAGCCTCGTGCGCACTTGAGTAATCCGGCCGAATTATAATATGCCGCGTGCGCTTCTCTTATTGTTGGCATTGTGACTTGAAGTCATCGTGTCATTCTTCGCGCGTCTACATACCAATTCAATAATAATAATATACAAGCATATATTATTTTAAAACGATAACACGCGTGCTTGATGGCCGATTACGTATTCAGTTTCGTAAAATCGAATGTACTTAAATAAGCAGAACGGTCGGGTCCTGCAGGAGCGAGCGGGATCGAAGTCGAGAGATCTCCGACGTTCTCGTCCGTATTTGTCTGCACCGTCGTACAATAATAAACATGTAATATCATGAATCATGATATAGAACAAAACCGTAAAGCATGATTACGCTTTGCTTATTAGCGGTATAAATCGAGTCGAATATTACTGCGTCTGCAGACTATAATAAGACCTTGGCCTCCCGAACTATTAAACGGTTAATTGTTTATTTACCGATGTGTTAAAAAAAAAAATCCTCTTCGTAGACAATGGTTCTTCGTCCCATTTACAACGATCCATTCAATTGATATATTATAAACCTGTAGGTTGATGGGTTTAGTCGTTATGAATATATATATTCTGCGCTTTTGTTAGCGCACTTATAAATATTAATACGAAATTCGTACTTGAAACCAATGTATATATTAATAATAATAAAAAATAAATAAAAACATTAGAAACCCGAATTCGGTTAATTTGTATACACTTTGGAACAAAGAAATTATACTGGATTGCCCTTATTGACGTCGCATATAACATAATACATACTCAAGTGTAATATATAAATTTTTTTTATAGGTACTCATAACAAGGATTTTTTATTCGAATATTTCGATAACATTTTTCCAAAATTCACCTTTCTTGTAGAGCTCAAATAAAGTTAAGTATTATAATTATAATTCAAATAAAATTATTTGAGAAAAATGCCACTTTATTTTTATATGTATCTATATATTATCATTTTTATTATTATTCAAAATGTTAAAAATAATTTTTGGTTATTTATATTTCGGATCCATAGAATGGAATTCTACAGTATATACATTGGGATGGACCTGTAATAGTTAACAATTAAAATATTATATTATAATAAAATATTGTAGCTTTTTGATTTTTTTCTTAAATAGAAAAGAATTGTAGATTTTGCGCAATAATAATCCTACAAAGATCCATTTTGACACTAAAAAGCAGAAACCATCATAAAAGTTGAATAATGGAACAATTTTTCTGCTCGAAGAGTAAAGACTTGCCAACAAACTCTCAAAAAAAACACATATATATTCACATGCATATGTAAACATCATTGTAAACCAATACATTCATATCGATTCGTTAAAAATGTTAAATGTATAATATAGTGCCAATCACATAAAAATTGTGCAAGTTGAATATATTGTACCGTTTAATCACTATACATGTATACATTTCGAGAATGCCCCTCCATCCAAACATTGATATGAACATAATAAGCCTGGGCATTCACAACGTGTTATGACACGTTTATATAATTATATTCATATGTAAGTATCTAAATGTGTCTAATTTTGAGTCCCAAAAATGAAATAAGCACCTTTTACATATACCCCAAAAACATGTATGTATCGAAATAAATTGAACGAACTATAGAACGTTGTGAAAATACAGTGCGCTTAATAACCCTTAATTAGGTAGGTATCACCAAATTTTAATCAAAAACTGAATAATTGTATTGATTAAACTTAAACGTTTAAGAGTATTAAAATTTAAATAAATTTGTATGCATATATATTATAACATAATTATCTTTTAAAAAAAATCTAGTTTGCTTCTGAATTTTCTAAAACAAGCGGTTTGCCTACATTATTTTTATTTTCCTTATAGTGATAGTAAATTAAATGTTAGTATGTACCTATAGGTATTATGCAAATACTTAATTTCAACTACCAATGTAATGAAATATTGGGTGGTCGAAGAAAAGTGCATATAATTATATAATTCTTACTATAATTGTATATCAAACTCGAATCTCGTTCCGGAAATTCATCAGTTCTAAAAAAGCTTAAATATTATATTATATACAAACTATGATTCTAAAGTCAGATGGTTGCCCTCTATAGTTAGAAATTTTAATTTAGACCTTAAATTACATCTATTGAAAAATATAATATAGTAAAAACTAATTATTAAGAACATTTATTATAATATTTTTTTTATAAAATATAAGTAGTAGTAGAATAAAAAAAAATTTCATTTAAAATTGTTAAATAAATTCAATTTGTATATAATTTTGTATTTGATGGTAGGTACTATAGGTACCTACGTCTATATACATATTTCAATGCTTAAAAAAAATTCAATTATTCAGCTCTGATATTAAATGTACATATCCCTGAAAAAAAATATTGGTTTTATGACCGCATTAACGTTGTAAGTGAACCTAAAAAATAATCAAATCCTGGTTAATATAATGTCGGTATATATAATATAATATACATATTAACATTTAATATTAACGTTTTACAATTTGTTTGACAAAAAAATTGTAATTTCAAGTATAATAAATAATTTAATCATGATTTTCATACCAGTTTGACCATCTGGTAGTAAGTCCACCTTGTTTCCTTTACCTTCACTGTAAAATGTAAATTATTTAATTATTTATAAACGTTTTCCCCCAAGGTCATCTACGACACCAAAGTACGTAGGTACTTAATATAATTCAAAAGTATAAACTTACTTACGAGTGACATTGTTGGCATTCTGAATTCAACATTGCATGTGGCATTAGACAAATTATGAATAAAATGTGTAAAAAGCGTGTAATGGGATAATCCAAAATTAGAATTTTTTTTTTCAGCGACAAGAAAGTATATAGGAACTATTCGCAGGTAGGTAAGGTAAGTTTCAGAGCTTATTCAAAGATCTCACATAAAACATTTAAACTATTTGGAAATAATTATGGTAAAGTCATTAGTCATTGAGTTGATGATATAGAAGCACTTTTACTGATCTAAAAAGTGACTACGCGTCTCAAACACAAATTATTTACACACATCATTGAAAAACCAATATATTCATTGCTCAGAAACTAAAATAACGTGTAATTTATTATACAAACATTTAAAAGATACAATTCAATTAAAGCCATATAGGTATAGCAAAGACCACTATAGAAAAATTCATTACAGCTCGCTACTTTTATTTACTATGAACAAAACATGTGGTTTTGTAATTTTTATGAAATTTCAAATCATACACAGTTGCTAACTCGGTTGTAACAATACATGTATTCTTAATCACCCTCCAGTCTCCAAATGGACATTAACTCTAACCGTGCCGTTCAAATAAGAATTCGTAGAACGTAAAATATGGAGCAAAGAACAATTCATAGCATCTATAAGCCATATAGCAAGTACAAATCCAGGGGAATCTCAAATTTCTGTATAATATATCGATTTTATTTAATAAAACCAGTGCATTCGATGGATGTCAGAGTACCTACGACTGGTCGTGGCAGACGATCAGCGTCCGTTCTTCTGAGTGTGAGACACAAACGGGGGAAGGATATAACATAGCAGCAACAGTTATGTATAATATTATAATGGTATGTATAATTGGCACGTGGGCGGAAACCCGCGAGGAGAGTGCACTCGAAACGGTCGTAAACGAGAGTGGAAAATTAGACGAGGCCGTTTTTTAATCGCCCGGCGTTTATTATGATTGTTTTCCTTTTTTGACGAGACGGCCCGCGAGACACGCCGATCCGTCGTCGTCGGTGGATATATACCAACGTCGTTATACAGGGTGCGTATCGCGAAGATCTGACTATTTTTTTTTTATTCGACTTACACATTAATACGTTATACGTCGGATAGATGTTCGCGATGTACTCGAGATATCTGTTTGAACAACACGCATTTAATAACATCCGGTCGCTGCTTTCGTCGTAAAGAAAAAAAATATAAACTCGCGCAGCAGTAAAATTAAGGAAAAAAATCACTAAACAAATTCTTTTTATAGTCGACGAACATATTATCATACGCACAAACAGATACTTGGCCAGCCGTTCTCGCGGTTCGTCGCACAACTATAGATAGGTACATTTGTCAAAATAAATACGATAACTAAATCATACTATACCTATACAGGGTTACCCGACAACCATTTTTTTCTATTAAATGATTTCAAAAAATCATCAGAGATACTTTTTCAAAGATTATAATGTAAAATATTTTTTATGTTTACCTGAACTCAAATAATTATAAAGAGCCAACACCTACATGGAGTAGATTAATTACTTAAATTAGGAAGGTACTATAAGTATTTTATAAATTGAATTACTAATATCCATTAACCAAGGTTTGGTGTTTGGCAGGAGGTGAGTGAACAGAGAATTGCTCTATATAAAAACGCCTACACACCCAAAAGTGTGTTGTCTCCATGAGCTTTAAATAGAATTTGATTAAATAATATCAAAGTTGAAGTTAAGAACAGTAACTGTGTTTTCTATAGTGGTTTCTTTTAGAATATTTTAATTTTTCAAACTAGTTATGGGAACTTTTTAACTGTAGTTTTTCAGACACTCATAAAACCCATCATGAGCTAGAAAACATTGATAATATTTCTCTCTTAAATTATGATAATAGATCAATTAATGTACTCTATTATACTACTCACAATACACAAATTTGAGTGCTATACGTTTGTAAGACGGATATAACGCCGATTTCGATTAAAAAGACCCCCAAACCACTTGTCTTAATCGAAGTAGGATTTTCCATTATATTTTATTATATCTATAAAAGACACAGAGCTTGCGACTAATACTATAACTCTAGCATTCTTATGCTGCTGATAGTTATGTTAATAACAATATAATAAAAAAACATTACAGTACACACTACTAAAAAAATGCATTACATATTTTTTTTTAAATATATTTTTTATATATTATTCTAATATAAATTTGGTTTGAATGATAATATACATTTTAAAGGGTTTAAAAAAATAAAATAATAAGTTAATATAATAATAATATTTAGGTATATTACTTGATATTTAAGTATTTTATACCGAAGTATGCATCCTATAATACGCATTTATGATATCGACAGTATAATATTATTGTACAGTTAATGCGTGTCTTAAATTCTGCACGTCGGTCATTGTAACAATAGCATGCTGTATAGCAATATAATCAATTATGGCTATGCCTGTAAAGGTGTATAGCTATAATAGTACTGTGACTTTTAATAATATTTTCACTCGTTAACAAAAAAATAAATAAACAAACCCTGGCTAGAGCTGGTCAATGGCCATCGCCATGCGCCTCTATACACGTCGTCGGGTCGGTAGCGAAAGGACGACGCACGAAAACATTACTACACATACTATTACTATACGTTTTGTATTATGCGTGTTTTGTTATTATGAAAGTCACCTGTACAGTCTTCGTCGTCGTTAAACCGCTCGGTCATCCGCACGTAGCATTACAATATCGTATAGGTAATTCGTATATTATATATTATTATAGACTTCGTAGGCGAAAATCGACTTTTTCATTAGTCCACACGCTGCTGCTGCTGCAGCTGCTGTATAATAATAATAATAATAATAATAATAATAATAAAAAGTATTCTAGTGTTATTATTATGCGGTACGCGCGCGCGTCCACGGCGACCGGCGAGCGAAATCGCGTTATTACGAGTATATTATTATATACGACAACGGATCGGTGTGGTTTTTTTTTCTTCGTATACATAGAAATTCCAATCGAAATATATGTAAAAATAAAGACAAAAAAATAGAAGATAAATGCGTCATTTTATGTTTTTATATCGGTACGTCGTGTTTTGGCCGTTTCGTGGCGGTATATAATCGATCGAAAATGACAAATATGCCACGGGAAAACATGTCCAATTATGTTAAACTGCAATAAACTCGTTCGTAGGTTACGGTGCGGGGTGAGGCTGGGGCAATGTTACACTAGCCTCGCCCAGGGAAAGTTCGGGTACAACAGAAACATTATAAAAAGCCATTCAGGAAATCACAAACGTTGAGTAGGTATTTTCCTATAATAATTGTTCGCGAAAAAAATTGTGATATTCTGGTTAGTGGGAGGGGTTAACGTACGTGAAAATAACAAGCCCGACAAGGTACCTACGCATATTATTATTAATTTCATTATATTCTGAGTCAAAATGTTTTCTGATAATGTCGATATATGCTCAAGAATATCGAACTGCTTATCAACGTCAACGAATAAGATGAACAAACGACGGTATACAATAGTAAAATATAGGTGTATATACTATATAATATATACCTAGGTGCACTTATACAATATTTTGCAGAGTATTCCCTCTCGTCCCATTCCTGAAATACTTATTTGAACTTAAGGTAATTAATTGTTGGTAAACGTTTCCATTCAGAAAAAACATTTCACTTTGGAATAATAAAGCGTTCAAAATATGTATTGATATGTATATTAAAAAAGTTACACTACCTAAAAACGTTGAAAGATTCACTGCGTGTAGGTTATATAATTATTATATACCTAAATATTATATTAAAATATGGTATTATTCTACAAATGTGGGCTGAGAATAATTTTTTATCGATGATGAACTAAACCAGAAACTCACCTCTCGGGACTATTTCAGTACTACCAGAAGGAATATGCGCAATTAGGGGGGGGGGATTAATTTTTTTTTAATATCAACTACCAGGATCTGTGTCGCTGATACAGTTGTAGCCCCCCAGAAAATATGTCCCTAGTTGTGGATATGCCTGAAGGATATATGTAATCTCTTCCGAATGTGTAATAACTTCGTTTGTACATTAAAATCATATAATTGTATAGAATAAAATATGGACAAACAAATTTAAAAAAAGTGAAGTTAATAAATCATTGCAAATACCTATTAGAAAAATATAACTCTACCAAGTAAACATAGTGTCGACCCGAAAGAGTTTATTAGTTTTAAAAATCGTGAGAGTTTACCACCCTTCGATGTTTGTTTAAGACTACAGAAAAGTTATCACTATTATCAGGTATAAAAAAACGTTTCCTACTTCTGTAATATTAAACTTAAGTAATTTATGTGTCGCCAACTTTTACAGTCATCTTCACAACATTCTATTGAAAATTTAAATTAAAAATAAATAGTAAAAAATCTTCACATATTACCAGTACGTCTAGCCCCTAGGCGTAGTCCCTTCGGTCTGTAAAATAAAAGTATACCATCGGTTACTAGCGTCAAATATTTAGTTCTGATCCTTGATAAACGCTTGACTTAGGCTGAGTATACAAAACAAAAACGTCTGTAGCTAAACTCCAGCTGAAAGGCTCTGCATCCACTTCTACGTAAGATTATAGATAACAATCTAAACCTGAATAATTGCTAATATACAAAACACTCCTGGAGCCTATTTGGGCCCATAGTATCCAATTATGGGGTGCAACAAAAAATGTAACGTTTACAAAATGCAAAAGTTTCGATCATTATCTTTTAGTGTATTACCACGTCCTTATTTGTATCGAACCACACACCACACTCAGATCTTGGAAGACTGTCGCCGAAGTGACCACATCCACATACAAGTGTTTCCTTTCTAGCCTTATACGAACCACCCGACTTCATTCTCGCATTTAAATCAGTAAATATTCCTGGAAATCTTCCTAAAAGACTCGAGAGGCGCTGCTGTCATGATTTCGCTTTAAAATTAAACCGAAAACTAAAACCTATTTGAAAAATGAAAATTAAATAAAACACAAAAATAATACAAAATATATGTATGTAAAAAAGTCTAACAAATCGTTATCGCGTCTGAGTTTTACTACTGGCGTCAAGCTTTCATATCATGTTTATTCCACGCTCATCTTTTCATTATTGCAACTGTTATTCCAGATGTATATATTCTAATAAATGCATAAATATATTTCAAATTTGATGTTTCCGGAGTTTTTCAAACATCCTAACAAACGGTAGTGACGTTATATTTTGTAATAATTAAGGTATGGTTTAAAAAAAAAATTAATGGGAGAAGGGAAAGCTCTCTCTCTCCCCTCATGTTTGATAGTTGATAGATATTTAGCTTAGTCTGAAGACAAATTCTAACTACGCCTATGATTTAGAGAATGTATTGTGCGTGAATCGACTACCTCCGCGTCCGCCTCGTCGGACGACATATTATTATACCCATGTTTGACCGTCCGCGTAAATGCTCGACGCCCGGTAAACGTCGGCATATTGTGTAAAACGATAAAATAATAATTATGAAAATGGTAATGAAACCGACCGACGACGTATTATATTAATAAATAATAAACTGCACGATTCGAGGGCCGCCCGACGACCGACTGTTACGATTGTAAAGCGAGTGTTATTCGTGCGAGCGGCCGCGTTCGATCGATCGAAATCATAACACGCGCGGACGCCGTTTTTTTTTCGTCGACGCAATAATATTATAAAAATAATATATAACAATATTATCGTTCGGCCGCGGACGGACACTGCGACTATCATGTACAACAGACCGGCTACAGAGAGAGCAAATTCCGCACAAACCGCGCGTGACGGATACAATATACATACACAATATCATATAATATGTGTGTACAACACAGCTCATACACACACACACACACACACACACAATTTATACTTACCTATATTTCGTACACGTTTTCAAATGCACAGTCGTGTGCGCTATAGCCAAACGCTGAACACGCGCACAACACACTGCAGATAATATAATATTATCGTTATTATTATTATTATTATACGAGTCTATAATAATATATATAATACCTCGTAAAGTCGTAACCTAACCTATCTCTGGACCCTCGTGGTACTCTGCATGCAATATACAGTATGTATGCTGAGCGATCCGAAATAGGAATGACTCGCGGGTAGGTATTCGTTCGGACGGCGCAGTCCATCCATAAACCACCTGTACGCGGGCGAAACGGGATCATAAAACACACGGCGACAACGATATTATAATATACATACCGGGTGATCCATTTAACCTGAGAAACTCATCATTATTTCAAAAACTGTTAACATTTTTAAAAATATATTAATTGTGTTGCGTCATTTTAAGTCGTTAGAAACCCAATTTTTTTTTTATTTATTATTTTTATTATCAACCGTTTAATCTTTTTTACTGATAACCTCTTTTTTGAAGTAGTTCGATGCATGAAAATCAAATTTTGGACGAGTATCGTACGAGTTATAAATAATTAAAATATAGATGAGCGGAGCCGAGTGTTATACCTAGGAGTACCGAGAACAATTTTGGAGTTTGGACTTTCATTACTCCACTGATCTAAACCTCAAACACTTAATCCGAAATTTTATTTTTACAGATTGAAATACTCCAAATAATTTTCTGATTTGGAATTTGAAATAAAAAATGTATATCCAAAAGAGTAAAAACTCAAAAAAAATGTATTGTTATGTAACGACATAAAATTATGTAGAAGAAATATTTTCAAAAATGTTATTGTTTTCTGAAATAACGAGTGACTTATATTAAATGGATCACCCCGTATAATAGTGTTTAATGCTATTGTATCATATAATTTATTAGAACGTTTTAAATATGTGTAGTAAATAGTAATATAATATACCAAGAATGTATATCACACTGCGGGCGTTAAAATAACTATATAAAATGTATACCTACATAGGTACATGGTATATACGATCATAATGAATAATATAACACGATAGTACATGAGGCATCGTATATGGCAAAGAAATTTTTACGTACAATTTTATAGCGCTCCCTACCGAGATCGGGTAAGTATACTCTGCAGCGGACCGGAACCGGAACCAAAATTAATCTCGCAAGGACCAGTCTCGTTTGTCCAGCCAACACTGAATATCATAAACATAGTGGAATATACAATATAATGTTTATGTGTGCACAAAATCACTGTCTCGAACGCATCCATTCAATGAGAATGTATCTTCAAGCTCAATTATATGATGAACGTCAAATTGTCTATGAAATCAGTGAGGCTCGGAGTGAACGGAATCGCCAAGTAAGAGCCCTGTCGTACTCACCATAGTGATTATTATGATCAATAGCTCAACAGATTGAATCTGAGTTGTTACTCTCCACTAACATCACTGAATTTTGGCATAGTCGTTTAAATATATTATGTAATTTTCAAATGAATATAATTTATAATAAATGCAATATTTTATGATATAATATTATACTAAAGGTTGGTATCGAAACATCCAAGTGATTATAGATGTATAACTGTACAACAAAAAAGAAGAAAAAGGAGAACAAATTTGAAAGTTGAACTATTTGAACAAGACAGAATCATTTTTTACTTAATAATTTAAGTAATGTAATGTTGTTTTTTTAAACAATATAATTCAAACTAAAGTATATTCGAACTTACCTATGCATTTTTAAACACTTTTTACTCGATAATGCACTAAACATACCTAGAAACCTTCACCCTATAAGTATTAAAAATTGTTTGTCTCATTTTTTTTTTTTGTATATATATGCACAACTTTTGTAACTTTAATTATATGATTCTGTTTAATGAAATAACAATGAAATAACTTTTTTAAATTTTATAAATCTAAAACCTAAATTGATAGAATCTTATAGGTTGTGGATAAGTATTTGTTCGTGATCAAAAATTCAGTTTGATGGATTCCTTGTCAGTCCGATGATATCCTCTTAAAAATAAAATTTATGTCTCTACAGATGTCATTATTTGTGTGTTAAAAACGTAAACATTAGATAATTGTTGCATAGAAACTGCATCGAACACATTTTTTATGAATAATATATAACGTTATTTTATGATAGACAAAAAATACATATTTTAAGTAAAACTCTAGCTATAGGTAGTGTAAATAGTGTGCATCATAATATTATGATTAAATGCGACGATAATGTAAATTTGGCTAATATGGACTCTTTCAAGAATCAACTATACGTCTTACCACTCGGATTTGACACATACAGCTTCCTTAGAGTATTATACAGATATACGTGCACACTGCACACGTTATGATAAATTCTGCACACGGCCGTCGATCGCTATATTGACTGTGCCCAAAGTACCATAATAATATTACGTGCGCGGCCGTAATTATATTATTATTATACACAAATCGCTTTCGGTCCCAATTACACACGCCACTAGTACGTTCGTTTAAATTATTCCACCTCTGTACCAATTTTCGAGCGGTAAATTAAACCCGCGATGCGTCATATTATCATATATCGACACGGATCACTGTAATATCCATTTATATACGCATCCCGCCGTAATTACAATTCTATAGAAATTAGCACTTTACATATTCCAAAACGGACATCTTTTAAAAACCAATTACATAGTTTAGCCTCGTTCTCGTCTCCGGAGCAGTATCGTCCTACATCTCGACACTCGACCCACAGGTTGATCGTTTTCAAAAACCAACTCGATGATCCACACGAGATAAAAGAAATATTCTATTATGGAAATTGATAGTCAATAATGCAGTTTATTTCTGAAAAGAAAATATCAAGCTATAGTCGTTTTTTTTAAATTTCCATACCTACCAATTGTTCATAAATACACGTGCATCGTATATACTATATTCTACACCATACTTTTTTGTGTTTTATTCGAGTAGAAAATAATTTACAAGATCTGTTTTCTCATACATCTACATTACCTATGTACGTTTGTAAATCCCAAATTATTCAACCAATGTGTTCCAATGGTGCCTATCGTTGAGATCATACAACGTCAGTAAAAATATAGGTACCTAAAACTACAATAATCTATTCGCAGACTCAAAGTTTAAAATAGAGGATTATATTAAAAACTTGAAGTTTCATATCTATGTTTAGAGTTTACATAAATCTACAGCTGCATTGTACCAACTGAATCGCTATAAAATGTTTCGGAAAAAATTGAGTCAGGGTTACTTTTGATACATCGTCTTTGACGGAAAAAAACCTTCTTTGTAAAAAAAATGTAGTTCTCAGGAAACACAAAAAACGATTTAAATAAAAAAATCTAGTAGGAGTTATTTCAGAACAGATTTATAGTTGGTAACACATTGAACAATTTTTCTACGATGAAGATAACTGCACATAGGAGGTATTTCATAAATGATTTATTGCAGGTAACACTAGGATAAATTGTTTGTTATTTTTCATTAAGAGGACGTGATACCCGCATGTGTTGTCTCCGTCTTACAAGTGCGTAACATAGCAAATTGTACACTCAGCAGAACACGTGTAGCTCCGTTCATTTAAAAATTTAAGTGAATTGACCTCTTATAAAATCTAAAGGTAAGATTATTATCTAGGCAACCTCATAGGCTTTTTATTATATTTTTATTTTAACGCGAGTTATAAGTATTTTAAGATGTATAAAAAATTTACAATTTTAAAATACTCATAACTCGCGTTCAAATTAAAATATAATAAAAAACCTATGAGGTTGCCTAGATAATAATCTTACCTTTAGATTTTATAAGAGGTCAATTCGCACTAATTTTTAAGCTAACGGAGCTACACATGTTCTGCTGAGCATAAAATTTGCTATGTTACGCACTTGTAAGACAGAGACAACACATGCAGGTATCACGTCCTCTTAATTCTATAATGCAGATAGCACATAGAGATCTTATCAATAAATAGCTTTTTTTTCTGAATCCAGAAACCTCAAAATCATAAATTTGGCACACAGGGGGTTTATCACTGTCAACGACCTCATACTATTTGAGTCCCGTGAAATTCAAAATATAATACTAATTGGAACAATGTGTTTTAAATTTTTAATAGTGATTTTCATAACACTTTTTTTAAAAAGCCCCTCCTCATATCTATAGATTTAAAACTGTCTACAACAACAAATTCCACGGGCATGAATACAAATGATTTTGTTGTGTTTATTTTGAAGAAATAGATTTGTGTATGAAATGTATGTATATGATTCAGTTGTTTAAACTGGTTGATGTATACATTTTAATTTTATAAGCTAGTGTAAGCTCAATCATTATATTTTTCATTTCTCAATCACGAACTCAATTGATAAAATTTTCGTTTATACCGGAACTCAATTAGTATGCTCCAAAATCTACAGTAGGTATTACCAGTGTCAAACTATTAATCGTTCGTTTCTATTCCTCCTAGTCATAGACGTAACTAGAGCCATTAAATTGAGTGGGCTCGAGCCCTTAGTTAAAATGTTTAACAGAGGAGAGGGGTTGTAGGACTATAACCTTGTCCCTTACCCTTAATAAATAAGAAAATATTATAATACAATTATGAATACCAACATTTTCAATAAAGAAATACAACTTTAAATATCCACAAGCAAAGTACATTTATTACAAAATAGTATAAGTAGGTAGTATTATTGTTATAATTGCATTTTTCTATCTTTTTTTGCAAATTGATTAAGAATATCATCATTATTAATTGTGTTTGATAATTCTCGCTCAATGTTAAGAATACTTAAATTTGTAAATCTGTTTTGTGCCATATTTGACCTTAAATAAGTATTAATTCTTCTCATTGAGGAGAACGATCGTTCACACGAAGCAGAACTAATGGGAATTGACAATGCAACATGCAATAATTTGTAGACATTTGGATATGTGTCAAATTTAACAACAGACTGAAGTATCTCTCTCTGAGTTAGGGCATCACAGTTAATTTTTTTGTTTTGCAAACAATTTTTGGCTACAGTAATTTCACATTTTAAATCAGCTTCTTCAATTTGTAACATAGACTGAAACAAAAATATTTATGATAAAGAATCAAACACAAAGGAAAAATTGAATTTATTTTGAATAACACACCTTATAATGGTCGACAAAACAGGAATCTTTTTCATATTGAAGGTCTAAAAATGTGTCAACTGATTCCAACTCTTTTTCTGGTTCTTGAGGGTGATTAATACCTATTTTACCAACAATGAGATTGCATTTTTCTTTAGCAGATTGTTTTTTATTATTAAATATACTAAACATAATGACCGTGAAATAAATTGAATATTGGTTTCTTAAAGTAAACTACGAATTTATTACAGTAATTACAAAAACAATAAAACACATCAATACTCCTCAATCAATTACGAAATTAAATGCGATGGTGATCGGTAATACACTTTAATTAGGGCAAATGAAAAAAGAAAACATTGGTTACAAAAATCATCAGGATAACCTCATATTCTTCGGAACAAGGAAAATACTGCAATATTCTATTTATAAAATAATTTTACTTAAATCACTGATAAAAGATACACCTACTACAACCTGTCCCACAACCTGTAGCCGTAACTTGTTCCATACCATTATCACAATATTCGATATTTATTATCACTTATTTTTTGTGTCACACAATATGATTGTGTTCTATTGTGATATAAGTAAAGGTAGGTAAACAAAAATGTATTATTTCAATTACTTGATTGTTTTCAATTCATATTTCATTTAGGTGGGCTCGAGAGGCTGAAGGGTGGGCTAAGCCCACCCAAGCCCCCCCCTATTTACGTCTATGCTCCTAGTGGCCTGGTATTTATAATTTGGAAATTATCTTTCATAATTAATAAATTAAAAATAGTAAGTCACGATTATTTTATTTTTGAACTTTTATGGCTTTATGCTTTCCAGAAATTATTTTCTACTTGAATATTAAATTTAAAAACTTAAGTTATCTGTACAGTTACAAAACCAAATGTTAGTATTATTTGAATGTTTAAGTTAGTAAATTAAACGTAATCACCCTGTAACCTCCAAACTGTAAATCAATATCACATTATACATACTAAAGTCATGAGGATGTGGTCGGAGACAAATTATTCGTTACAAAGTAACTTTATAATATCTAAATCATATTATCGGTAATCACTTATGACTATATATAGCACAGAAATTGAACAACATATTTAATAACGAACATAATAAACATTCAAAAATATATTCAAATTATCTGCAGCTATTGCCATTCAAATTAAAAAAACGATAACTAAATAAAATGTATCCTATAAATAATATCAAAATAAAAATATTAAACGAATTAACATAATAATAATAGATATAAAAATTATAGCGCATTATAAAATTGAAAAGTAAATAATTTATTAAAACTTCCCGACATCATTCAAAATTAGCATTACAATTTTTCAATTGATTCGATTCCAACTGATTTTAAGGAGTTTAATATAGGCAATTTTCAAATAACGTGCGTATCGTATAAATATGTGCGTAGAAAGTGTATTTATTATTGTTAATTGTTATATTCTTTAAGTCACAACACTTACTTATTATACACTGTATGTATAGATTGTAAATACACTTTTATTTAATAAAAAAAAAAAAAAGTTAAAGTAAGTGTATTTGGTGAGTGCGACTGAAGTGTAAAAGAATTTGTAAACCGCACGTGCGTTAATAACACGGTAGGTGTATGAATATTAATTATTTCGATTTTTTTAATCAAAAAGGATCAAGGACCTATTTTATCAATTAACCTGTTTGTATCCGATCAAATTTCTGAACACATAATTGGATTTTCCATGAAATTTACTTTAAAACGACTCTATTATATTTTTTTTTAATGTTTTATGCTTCAGCATAAAATTAAAATTTTTAAGGACTTAAGAGTTCAATTTCAAAGTGAAAAGGTAGTTTAAAGTATTCCTTCATAACGAATTCAAGTATATTTTCAGAATCTTTAACCGATTATTACTAGGATTTTTGGTTGGTTCTAATAATAAACCTTTTGTGTCTATTTTATTAAAAACACATGCAGCCAGGATACTCTAATTCTGTATTCTATATGATTTTTAATGTTGCCTATGTACATTTTTTTGTCTTATTACAATAATAAATATTTAAGTTTGATTAAGTTATAATATCTTATATCATCTACTAGTAATCCTAATAGTGTTCAAATCCATATAGAAATTTGTCAACAGATTTTCTGATGTTTTCAAATGTAATAAATATATAACATAAATTAAATTATAATTAATATATTATAAATTATAATATAATATATTGTGAATATATTCAGACAGGTGAAATTGACTATTAATACCGTTAGACTTTATACAACATAGCTGATTATACAAATTACACTTATTATACACTTATACACTTATTATACACAATTATACACTTCATAAATTACATTATTTTTTATAAAATATCAATGTCAAAACATGCAATATTGACATTTTCTAAATCCTTAAATTTAAAAATCAAGTTTCTTATTGAAATAATTTTAAAATTTTAAAACTGAGTACATCATAATTGTTATTATTGCCTACATTTATGAACACATTTACATAAAAAAGTGGACGTACGTATCACTATCGATATTGTCAATATTTAGTAAAAATAAAATTGTATTAATCACAACGATTATACAAACGCATGTGTGTGGTGTGTATAATATAAAAATTGTATGTTTGCTATGTCAGTGTAAAAATGTATTCAATACTGTGAATAAAATAGAAACAATAAAAAATGTTAAAACAACAAAATATATTAAAATTATGTAAAAAAAAATTTTAAAAATTGTTTGGAAACAAATTCCAACAATTGTACAGGAACTTAAGACATCGCATAAATAATCGACGACTGTTAAATTAAATAGTAATTTATGTACACGGGAGATAGTTTAACAGACGGGTACCTATAGTTATTTCCATGGGACTTGTTCAAAAATCCATTTCTGACTAGCATGATCGGCACAACCTTTGAGCACGATACTAGATTCGCCGGCAGGCAAATCCAGACATAAGTCGGTGTGTGTGTGAACCAAGTTCATAGTCTAAAATCGGAAAACAACAACATTAATACAACCATAATATATAATGTCATGATAACACAACTGTAAGGTCAAAAAGTACTTAGCACAATAAAAATAAATTATAAACTTCGCCATAAACTACACCGCCAATGTACCTTTGTACTGCTGAACACACAAATCAACACGCTTGGAAAAGCGAGCAAGATATATTCCATCACTACTTAGGCTAAATCTACAGCAAATTTTTGTGATTTATGTAAAAAAAATGCATATCCAAGGAGAAAAGTTAGTAAATTCTTTCTCGTTGGCAATCAAAATCTAGGGGATATCCCGAGTGCGTCCCGTTTTTAATTTTTACCTTTTTCATAGTCCCAGTGCGTCCGCCGTTTTATCGACAAATTATATTACAGTGCCCGAGTGCGTCCTCGGTCCACAGTTGCTATAGGTATCTATTTAAGATATTTGAACACTGGAAACGGTGGGAAATTAATTTTAATTAATCTATTTGGCTTACCATTATTAAATCAAGTAGATTCAGAAAACTATATTATTGAAGATTTTATATTTATAATGCCAAAACATCAAAAACTTAACGAATTTATGGATAATATAATAGAAAATTATACAGATTCTGGAGTAAAATTTCCTATTTCCATGTGGGCTAAAATGAATAGAAGTTCTGAAAGGACAACAAATGCTTGTGAAAGCATTCATTCCAAGTACAACTCGTTATTTTATACACATTTTTGGAAATATTAAAAAAAATTCAAATCGATACTAAAATAGCAATCCGAACGGCCACACAAACAACAAAAAAAACCAAAACAAAGTACGTGCAAGAAAATATTATACATCGAAGACAATATAAAACAATTTAATAATAATGAAATAACAAGATTCGATTTTTTCAAAAGAATAGCATTTAAACACCAGCTTATATAAATATATAATAATAACAAAAAACGTTTTAATAAATTGTACGCTAACCTAAACTTAACCGTGTAAGCTAGTTCTAATAATTATAATAAAAATAATATTTTTGGGGTGTAAGGCAGTTCACCTCCACGTGGTGCACCCTGGGTATTTCTAAATGAACTGGACGCATTCGGGCTATGTAAAAAATATGACCTTTTTTTTTGGGACGCACTCGGATGATACCTTATTATGGACGCACTAGGAACATTAAAAAATGTACATTTCGGGACGCACTCGGGAAACTCCCAAAATCTAGAGTTATCCAACCTAGACTAGGCATGTGTTCACCCTGTCCTGAAGAATCCGTCTTATAAAGATAAAACTGCTGAGTGCTGATTATTGTACAGACGTACAGTTCAGTTCCATCCAAGTTGTGTGGTCTTATTGAGCCTGGTAATTTGTGTACACAATAATGGATCGTTTTATAGGTGATGAGTTGTATTATTTTATAAACTTAAATTAAAGTACGAGACTACCAACAATGGTAACCATAAATCAACGCAATATGAATTTGTAAAAAGAGTTTCAAATACGTTTTTATAAAAATCTACAGATACTTAATTGATAAAAAAAATGAGTCGTTGAAATATGTATCAGTAGAGTTGAAAAAAAATATGATTTTTTCAAAATTTTAATATTATTAATATTATTGCATACCAAATATTTTTTTAACCTTGATTATAATATATAGTATTCAATTTATAGTAATTACTATGGACAGTTCCAAGTTCCAAAATGTATTTAAATAAGGAGGAACATACTGATTTTTGGGAAGTCAGCTGGAAAATGTTTGTCATATACGACCTGATAATTATTATTGATGTGATGGGCATTGAAGAAAATATTATATCTATGATAGAATATGATATAACTAAAGACTCAAAAGTTGACGGCCTCCCATCTCCCGAAAGGCAATCAATTGTTTTTGTTTAATCTAACTGCTCTATAATTTATTTTACTTTGTAAAGCTGTGTCTTAACATTTTGTTCGATCTACCCCAGCGACTGATCTCACCTCGGCATCATATTTCCAGCGCTGCCGTTTTTGGCCCGTGCAAGAGACAATCCTGACTTTCAGTGCAATTTCGTCGGTGGCTTCCAGCTCAGGCGTGTCCAGGCACACAGACTCATCGGTCATCAGAGATCCGGTCCACACCCCGGAATCCAACCCTTCGTCCGGGGCCATAACGAACATGAGCGACAGGGATGCGCGGCCCTGAACGTCGCACCCTCTGATCCCAACCGGGCCCATGGGCTGGTTCAGCGAACCTCGTCCAGACGGTTTTTCCAAACAACGGCTCGACAACATGTGTTTGATCTAAAACGAAAGCATAATCATGTAACCAGTATATGATACATTCATTATATTATATCAATTGATGTAGCATAACACACTCAGGTTTAGGTTCTATTTTACTATAGGTGTAATAATCAATGTTCGTATTTTTTTTATATTTATTGTTTGGCAATTAAATACTTTAAACGCATGACCATTGCACCCTCTCGAATGTACCTCCGCAAAATTTTAATCAAAGTATAATGCTTTCTAATAATATTTAAAAGAATTATAGTTTCTGTTTATCATTAAATGAGCGAGTTTGAAATACGACGAATGAAAAAAATTAGGTAATAAGTTTGATAAAAAATTTTAAAAAAAACATTTAGTTAGGTATGAATGTATTAAACAAACCTACATAAGTACGGTACAATAAACAATCAACTTAAATAAATTATGAAATCTATTCTAGTTTTAGAACTTCAGAAGTATGAGAATAGTCTAAATTAAAGCCGCAATATTAACATTAACACATTGCAAATGTTAAGGTTAAAATAAAACGAGTTCATGGCAGAAAATGAACTGAAGAAATTAATTCAATTGTAAAGATGTTATATACAATAGGTGAAGATATGAACACTATTTAAGTTTTTTTTTGAAGATATGAAAATGTTCAAAACAACTTTTTTTAAAAAATCATAAATAAAACAAATTAGTAATTAGTTATTACCAAAAACAAATGCATTCTTAAAATTTAAAAAAACTATAAGAAGAATAACTACAATAAAAAACTTTAATTATTAACTTTAGAACCCAAATGAGTACTTACAGACCAAAGATGATTAAATTATTATTATGTACGTATGTTTAAATTTGTTTACTATATTGCCTAATAGGGATATAGATTATAGACAATACACCTAACCTTGTAGTGGCGTTAATTTTAAAAATTCCGATCCGACAAAGTTACCTTGCCAAAAAACCTTTTATCGGTCGGCATAAAGTGTTCGGGCCACACGTTGTCCAGGTACCATTTGAACCCTTTGCACTTCAGACGATCTCTAAGCGCTAACCTCGTCCTAATCTGTTGTTCGTCACGATACTTTTCCGCTTCTGCAAATACCAAAAACGAACAGTGGTTATCCCCTCAGACTTCGGTGAAGTGTGCCAACTTACCAGGATTGAACTTGAAGAAAAACTCTTGCCACTCGTCCATCCAAACCAGTGCCACGCGTGCCAAGTTCGTGTACAGCACGTGAGACACACCACCGGGGAATGTGTAGGGAGACGATTTCCGAAATACATGTCCGACATGAGAACACGGTGCTATTTCAATGCTGCCACCGCACTGCCAGACCTGTGATAGTTTACAACGATTGTACAATATTATTATGCATTTTATAGACCAAGATTTCTATTCCACTCCTAGCAGGACCGTATTAAAAGTTACGTTCACATGTTTTATAGAAAAATATTTATTAAAAAATCAATCAGTTTGATAGCTAAAATAGAATACGAAAAATGAAAACTTTATTATTTGCTATTCTACATTTCTAATAAAACAATGTCATGGTCGGAGAAATGGTATCAGCAGGATTGTGAATGTATGCACACCGAAAAAAAATCTATTTAAAATCCTAAGAAAAGTAGTTTATAGAACCCTTAAAATTGTCAAAAATGCATTTAAAATTCAAAAAATATACTGAAGACAGCAAAATTCAAAAGTTAATTAATGCCTCATCTATAGCGCAAACAGAGATTTTAACTACTATATTATGTTTACCAAAAAAATATGCATAAAAGTATAAATTATAATTATAAAAAAACTTAATGTTTTTATTAGGTATTTATTTTTAATTGACTAATTTATTACTTACACAAAAATTTTTAGAAAATATATATAAATTGAATCTCGAATAAATATTTGTAACACATAAATTGTGACCTCTGAAGGGGTGTGAAAATATAAATACGGCCATACAGGAAACACGTCATACATACTCTGAACGAGAGTTCTAGATTTTCTCCGCCCCAAATCTCCATCCTTTCGTCATAGCCACCCAACTCAAAAAAGTATGACTTGTCCATGGCGAACAAACCTCCAGCCATCGCCGGGGTCCTGAACGCCTGCGTGATATCCCGCTGCCCCTTCATTATGTCAGGCGTAGTCCGAGTGTACCACCGAAAGTGTAAATCCCAGTTGAATGCTCCCCAGTGCAGTTCAAAACTTCTGACATAGGCAAACGTCTCGTCACTTATGATGTCAATCACGGGGCACACTACTCGTTTCCGGTCTTCGGCCACTCGACTCACGAGGGCTTCCAGCCACCCTAAAAAAAATTAATTGGCACATTTATAGACCACAGTAAAAAATACTGGCGACCGTGATGTCTAAAAGGATTACCCAAAGTGCACTCGCAATGAGCATCCAAGAACACCAATATTTTGCCCTTCGCTTGCCGAGCTCCCATCAGACGCGCTTTTATCAGGCCGATCCTTTTTGGTGAACGTATTATTCGTGTTAAGACAGGCAATTTAGCAACGTAATCATCCAATTCATTTTCCAAAAAATCTAAAACGAAAACACGATCTTAATAGTACCTATTCCTGTAGGTATATTCTAAATGATTGGACAATTGCAATTCAAAAATGATTTATCCCTCTATACTCTACTGCAGTTTCAGTATAGTGTATATGATTGAAAAGTCGTTGACATAAACCTCGTTCACTTACCGTATAATATACGACTTTT
The DNA here is from genome assembly GCF_001856785.1 of Myzus persicae. Taxonomy (NCBI): domain Eukaryota; kingdom Metazoa; phylum Arthropoda; class Insecta; order Hemiptera; family Aphididae; genus Myzus; species Myzus persicae. Next base: position 115,507 of record NW_019104000.1, read on the forward strand.
CAAAACAATATGGTTCTTTCTACGCATTTGCATTAATAATGAACTAATTTCAAGACGTAAAAAATGTAAAAACCTATATTATTTTTCTTAAATAGATAGTTATTATTATTAATATAGGACTATCAAGTGAAATGTAAAATAATATTTAAGATAACCAAAAAATGTTTCAATTAACTACTATTATAATCGGGCCTGACCTACATTTTGATCCTTGGCAATGGCACGCCTTGAGTAAAACGTAAGTACATATAAAAAATAGCATATGTTAAACACATAAGTACAATCTATCCTACTATTTCGAGGTGAACTATAACCAAATAAACATCGAATTTAAAATAATAAATAAACACCATATAGGACGTACAAGAGGTAAAACTATAATCAAAAAGAAATATACGAAACACGATTGTTCGGTTTAAAAAATAAACAAGAAAATGTACCTACCTATGTAATTTTAAAATAATTCAACAAGCGATGTTAAAAGTGAACATTAATAGTAGGTGTAGTGGTTGCAATATTATTATGTATTATGATAAAATATATGTTGATAGAAATACGCCCTCTGGCGTCAAATAGATACATCGTCTAATTCCATACATAACAAAAATAATTTTTAAATGAAAGAATTTTTTTATTAAATCAGGCACGACAATCATGTTTGCTCCATTGGATGGCGTATTGAATTCGGTTGATGATATTCTTCGCGAGAGCCAATTTAATCAACTGTCATAGTGTTATATCTTTATTCCCCGAGGTTAACGTACCAACTCAATAGTCGATTTACATAATATGAAACCTAAACAATACTGCAGGCCATAACGTGAACTTTTTGTCGAGACTTGAGTGCGGTTATAATCATTTCGATTATAAGTCGGAAGGTTTATATTTTATATTTTTGACATTGACTCACTATTGGATGGTTTGAGCAGAGAGATTTAATGACAGTCATAAAAATACGATCGCATACTATCTATACATACATAATATTCTATACCTACAGATCCACTTATATATGTATATTATATGGAAAAAATAATATTATAGGTACCTAATTTCGATCGAAATTGATAAATTGTCCGTCTATTTTCAATTATTTCTTATGAAACCTAAAGCATTTTATGGTAATATTTAATTATTTTCGGCAAAGTGAATATACATCTGATACTCTACAACGTGACTATATGACGTATATTATTATTATATATTTAAATGAGTATTTGAAGAATACGCTCGTAGAAAAAATTCTATCTACTCGATTGTGATAGTAAATCATAATAAATTAGATATTACTCATTTACTAATATTCCTTAGGCGTAAGCGTGTTTCAATCTTTGTAATAAATAAACTGCAACATCACAACATAAATACCGAAAACAATATAATAATAAGCGCCTGGTTTTATTCATCCAAATGTACACTTCGTGACCATGCTATAGAATATTATTTTCAACGGACATAGATTGCCGTTCAAAAACGTCCGATGTGTTGAATTATAGGTAGTTCGTAGGTGTAATACATACGTCGAGTACTGGCATCGTCGACTAGAATGATCTCGTTCAGCAAATATTTCGGTGAACGATCTATAACGCTCTGGACCGTTCTCATTAACGTCGACCAAGCCTCGTTGTGGAAAACAATTATCACGGTGCTGGATGGAAGCTTATCAATAACAATCTTTTTCAGCCTACATCTGTAAAGTATTATAGCATATTTATCAGTACCTATGGGCCATTGTACTTTACGTTGGATGACCAAGAACGCTGGAGAGGATAATTACGATTTTTTTCTGACGTCCGGTAGAGACCTGTTCAACGGTATTCGGTCACTGGCCATCAGATTGAACCTGTTAATTCTATAGAGTTTTTGCATCTGTAAGGACATGTGAGGCGGTATAATGACCGGAGTCCCATCGCGTCCTTCCTTCGGTTTCGGGTCGAACATGTTTCGATTGAGTAACTCTATGAAAAAAAAATTGATTAAGTACATATTATAAAATAAGTATTCTAGAAATAGAAAAATGAAGAAACAACCACGTAAGAATATTAAAAAACACATTTTACAAAAAAATATTCCCAACACATTAACCCTTTTATTTTTAAGGATTAAAATCGTGAGGAAAAAATGTCACGGCCAACGGTTCATTTCACAGTAAAATTACCAGAACCATTACAGACTTAAATAGGATATGGCTAGTTAGTATAGTTGTATTATAGTATATGGTGTATTATATTTTAATATTCGTAATAAAAGTGTAAAGAAAATATACCTATTATTATAGTTATTATTTATTTACCATCTGTGAGATTCGCACTTGCCCCCACGTTGTTAACATCTCCTAAATAGTGACCAACAACTACATGCAATCCTCTGTGATCAATAAATTCTTGTTGGTCTCTTTTTAATCTGAAACACACGACACAAAATGTATTACAATAGTTGTTACGAATTTCAATTGTTCATTATTCAGATGAATATTGTCTAATAATATTCAATACATTTTGTATGTCACAGTACAAGTATAGAAGGTAGCAATACAAAAATCATCGTCAACATTATCATTTGATAAATACCTAGTTAAATAAAAGCAAAACAAAATTAGACATTTTGAATAAATATATATTTTTTTAAGAATAGATAAGTTTTGTTTGTTATGATAGGTACGCATTTTTTAAAATCTTGGATTGTACAGCACCTATAGGTAAGTACTTATATAAGTACAAATATTAACAAACAATTTTTAGCAATATTACTTAACAAACATTATGGCTTAACAATTATTAAAAATATGGAATAACAAGAGTAAAATTTGATTTAATAACACAGTTTAATTTTCATTAGTCGTAAACCCTTAACACTTTTGGATACTTAACGACATTTTCACCTAGAAATTGGGACAACAATTTGATACACACGTTTAGTTACACTACAAAACTACGTTTGAGTACATCATATTTTTTTTTTAACACCACATTGGAATAAAAGTTTTTTAAATACTTTTATCAAGTAACTCATGTCAAATTATTAATACTTAGCTCATATTCTTATTGTAAAAAATCTATTTACAGATTGTATATATTCTACTAAAAAATACAAAAAAATATTTTTTCACTATTTTACTTTTTAAGAGTCTATTAACATAAATAGTTATGTAAAAGTAGCTATAATTATCTCACAACATTTTTTCTCTTCTTTTAATTTTAAAATAATAATTTTGATCCATTGATCATTATGTATTATATTAAATCTATAAAATTGTATAAAAGATTATTATATAAAAATAATTTACCAAAAATCTTTATTTTTGGTTTTACTTTTTTTTAGCTAAGTTGATAACAATACATCAGTATGCATGTATTACGTTGACATGTTACCAGTTACCATTACCTCCATTGTACCGAAATGTGTCTTGTATATTTGTACAAACCCAAATGTCCCAAACAGTCACTGAATTTTCAGGTAAAATTATGATTTATGATTGTATACAAAAATACATCTTATTCTATGAGTCCAAAAATTGTGTCTACTTGCTAATTATTTATATGTTATTTGTATGCTGAATCAGAAAGAACACACTTGTGTTTCATAATACCGTTGATTAACGGATTATATACCTATCAACATTTTATAATGAATATTATGATATTTTAGGAATAATAATTGTATAGTTGTAAAATGAATGTAACATACTTTAATATTCAAATCATTTTTTATGTTAAATAATAAAATTATAATTATTCATTCAAATGTTGGTGTTAAAAATTAAAATAATTAATTAATAGATAAGATGTGACGAAGCCAGTACCCAGTAGGCACATATTAGACAACTTTTTTTCAGACATAATTTAAATAATAGTTAAAAATTTTAATTGATTGCATTGAACACAAATTATTAGGAACGGTTATAAAAATTATGAATAATGTTAATGTTATAAAATATATCTATAACAATGTGATTTGAAAAAAAAAATAATTTTAAGATAGTTCTCATATAAATACATAGTAAACCGATAGTTGATCACGTAAATTACCAAGTATAAAATGAATGCGAAATAAACGTGTAGACTGTCAGAGTGTAAACAATTCGCTTTTGTACCTTTTCAGTTATCAATCACGGTTCGATCATTTTACTGACGGACGGCAAACTTGTACAAATTACAATCAACAACAATGGGTTGGAATAACTCCATGAAAAAAAGAAGACGATTGTTTTGAAAATTGCCACCAAATGTATTTATCTCAAAAAATACTCGAAGACGACCGGTACGTGTGTATAAGGACACGACTTCTATACCGTTTTGCTCGAATAACTTTCAAACTGTACACAGTCCACAAACACTCAAACACACACACACACACACACACACACACACACACACACACACACACACACACACACACATATATTATATATAGCTACTCTCATTTGTCCGATACACCTCACCGACACAACAGACAAGGTATCGTCGACCGCTCATGTGGTAGGCGATTGTTTTGGTCATAATTTTTTGGGTCCCACGTCCAAACATAATATTATATAACGAGTAATTACATTGCGTGCGACGTCTTCTTCTCCTCCGCCGTTATGGTTGGCGACGACTGCAGCTATGTACCTACATATAACTTATATTATGACGTGTTACGATCACGAGTCACCCGGATGGCAAGTGTACGGGGTGATCCGTTTTCTAAAACAATTTTCAAAATTTATTTTTATTTATCCCTAACCTAACACTAGGTTTTTATAATAAAGCTATAATTTTTAGATGTTTTAATGATTTCTCTCATACTCTTTTAATGATCACCCACACTCTTATGAAAATTGTTATGCATATTAATTATTAGATATTTGTTTTATTTATTTTAGTACAAAACGGGCCGTAACCCAAAATATAAAAATAACTTTCATAATATTAAAGATGTTCAAAAACAAAAAAAACCAAGTTTCTACCAAACAAATGTACACAGAACGCGTTACTATTTAGATATGAATATGAATGTCCTTGATGTTGAATAAATGATTCGCTGTTTATATAATATGCGTTAAGAGGTAAAATAAACGAAGCATCCAACACGAGTTTTGAGAGGAACCCCTTCAACTACTAAACTTGACGCATTTAAATTTTAAGCGTTAAATATATAAAGAAATAACAGTTATTTATCAACGTTTTTAGAAAAGTATTCTGTTTCTGATTATGAAATTCAAAATATTTGTTGTCTTAAAAAAATAACTAAAATATAAAAAAAACCTACTAGCAAAAAAAATGGTATTATGATTGGTAAAAAACGAAAATTAGCTGAAAATGTGTATACAGCCATATAATCTGGGGATCATCCTTGTATACACGAGATTCAGTTATAAGTTAATAATGACCAAAAAACTACATATTATGATCAAAATAGTGTAAAATGAAATGCATATAATGCACAATAATGCACAGTGTTTCTAATTCAGAAAGAAATTAGTGAAAGAGAGCAATACAAGTAGCAATATAATCGTATATTTAGTTAAGTCTTGTTTAATGTAACCGAAGGCAGACTGAAGAGAGTAGTCTCCTAGTTATACCACAATACATGTATATTGTATAGATGTTTATGTTTGTTTGTATAACCGTACATCGTATGTATATTGAATGCATACGTATACGTTTGTTTCAATAAGCGATGGTCAGCAGGGGTTAGTAGTGTGACTTACAAGCAAACCGTTTTCCCCCGTTAATAGATACCTACTACAAAAAAAAAAAAATAATAATAATAATAATAATTAATAATGTACTCTGCACAGTATACAGTGACACTTATAATATTTAAACTTATATTTAATAAGTCACTTGAGTATGTAGCTACTTACCCAGGTTTTACTTAGATTTCCCAAACCTACACACACATATAACACATTGTACGTAGTATAACTTACCTATACCTACTACGTAACTACAAATAAGTAATAACTAATAAGTTCATAGAATACATTATAAATAGGCTTCATAAAGTCGTATGAAATTGTTATAATATGTATTAATTGTATGAATAAATTAAAGTGACATGATGTGCATGGTGTACAGTGTAGGTACCTAGGTACCTATCCTTCGTTTACGAGTAGCCATGGTTTCGTGGTTTCGTTTAGGTTGAAGTTAATTCGAAAGCTAGTTCATCAATATTCGTATTTAAAAAGTAAAACAAATTTTAAAAAAGAAACATTTTTACTCAAAAGCAGTTTTTGATCAAATTGATTTTGTATTTTTAGTATAACTCAACTCAAAAACAAATAACCCTATACTTGAATATTTCAACAAATGTTTATATTATTTTCCATGTATAATACAAGTTTCAAAATTGTTTTACTCTTTTTAAGCTATACTAAGAATTTTTTTATTTATTTTAGTTTTTTTTCTATACATTTAATAAAAAAATGATCAATGTACCTACTATGTACAAGGTTCTTTATAACTTATAAGTTTTTATTAAAGCTATAAAAAAAATATAGTACCTATATTCAGGCACGATTTTTTTTAACTCAGCATTTAAAGTTTAATTTAATTTAAAATGTTGACAAAATTTATTTATCACAATGTCCCATCTAAACACCTATACTGTACAACAGTAAGATGTAAAAACAATTCACAATTTTAAAATACTCATAACTCACTTTAAAATTAAAATATAATAAAAAGCTCACGAGACGCAATAGGTTAATAATCTTATCTTTAAATTTTATAAGAGGTCAATGCACTATAATTTTTAAATTTACAGAGCTAAACGTGATCTAATATTATAAGTGTAGTGCTTTGTTACGTACTTGTAAGATGGAGACAACACATGCGGATAAGAAGTCCTCTTAATTTGGCTCATAATGTACTAATTATTCACTTACATTTAACGCGTAGTACAATTTTAGTTGTAATAATAACTTTATACGATAAACTATATTACTACTTAAAAGTCAAAGCTTCAATCAAGATTTGGGTCTGATTGATTGTGTTGAAGGCTCTTAAATGTTAATCAGTAATATCAAATTAAAAATAGATTTTGGTCCATCAACGTGTAATATTTCAATTATTTATCATTAAGTAATCATACGATTTTACTTATTATACGAAATTACCAAGTATAAAAAGTGTCAAGTATACCAAAGAGTTTTGTCAAACAAAAAATTGTATTTATAATTGTTAATAGGAAGTTGATGATGCTAATAATATAGACAATAACAGTGTATGAATGTATGACGGAGAGCATGTTGGAAATTATAAAAACAGTATTCTAAAAATGTTATATCTATAGCTGCAATAGAACCCATAAATTATTTCACACAATCACACGCCTACGTAATATACAGTTTTAGAAATTGTAATATAATCCACCCGACATTTTCAAAATTTCACAAATATCTAAATATCTTGGGGGAATAAGTTCATTATTCATCTATACCAATTTAAGTGTATACTATGAATGACAAAATATTAATCAGTATAATAGGTAGATAGTTATATAACTTATGGATAGGTAATAGGCAGTACAGCTGTACTTTTTACAGATACTACAATTTTTTTTTCTGTACCTACTTTTTGTTATATTGTACATTTGTGTACGGTGTATCGTTGTCCTATGCCCTTTATTGTTTAACATAATAAATTACTCAACGAAAAAAGAAACTTTATATTCTGAAACTAATTTACGTTGAGTCACTTATAAGGCACTTATGTTTTTAATTTTTATTACAAGTAGAATAGATTAAGCCTAGATTCTTTATTAGTTCTTCAAAATCAGCCTGTATTGATTTTCTCGTTGAACACTCTATGAGAAAAAATATAGTTTTTTTTAATTCATACTTAGTGACTAATGAATAATGACAACTAACAAAACAATTTAAGTATAAATAAGTAAACAACATAAACGAATTTTAGGTAAACTAATAAACTTTGAATTACCTTCTTCAAATGTCCATAAATAACATTTATTATATACGATTCAATTAATCTATAAATTATTTAAATACTCACTTTATTATTTAAATACCCATTCATAATAATTTTATACGATTTAAAAAGTAAGAAATGTAAAAATATATACTATAGGTACCTATATAGGGCATATAGCATACACAATATTATATCTTACACAAATAATAATTATTAAAAATAAACTTTTTCTATTCCTTTAACTGCATGCTCAATTACCTCCATTAGTATTACTAATAATTATTAGTTATAACTTATAACTTTATAAGCATACAACCTATATTTTACTGCAGCCCGTGGCAATGCAATGACCACGAGGATGCCGTGAATGACATTCCACACGTCATTGGGAAATGCGAGGGTAAAAGAACAAAGTAACACCATAATAATATACACTAACCGATGCAAATTCGGGTCGAATTGGTTACAATAGTCAAGACGATGACGTCCAGTCATAATAAGTAGGTATCTAAGTAGGCGATCTGTGCCCCGCGCGACAACACATTTTGTTTTTTGTAATCGCCAACGATTTTTCATCTATCATTTCCGTTCCGAAACGTGCACAAAGTGAGTATATAATAACGATTTCAGCATACGCTCCTCGCGCCTATTTCCGTTTTCGGTTAAAGTAGCAACATTTTATTTACACGGCCGATGAAACCGCGCCGTTCAACCCGAAACGGAATATTGCGGTGCATCTGCCATTCCGCCTGCACTGCAAACGGTGGTTTCCGCACTTAAACCCCGTTTCAGGGAGACCGGAATCACTGCACCGGTGCGAGAATAATATATTATTATAATATGTGTTATAGCGGAGCAGCGGTGTGCCTACTCAACGAACAATGGAGGTTGCGGCATCGTGTCTCGTACAACTGTCGTGACGTTGGTTCCTTCCACTTCTACCACCCCCGCCGTGGATCTTCTTTTGTCTCCGATCGATTATATATTATGTTACAGTATTGTATAACCATATAAGTATACCTGCCCATAATAATGATAACGACAAGTCGACTACAATTGCCACGAACGATCAATGCATAATATTATCCCTTTATTTTTCATCCGTGCATTTATAGCGGTATCTGCTCGACAGCAGGGCATCAGCTAGATCAACGACAACGACGACAGGTAACCGCGAGGTCATACGTCGCATAACAGGTATACGGTTAGGTTACACAGTGCATGGTTTCCTTGGATATTTCACACAGACGTGTATATGCATTTCAAACACGAAGGCACCACCGTCGCAGAACTCGTTTGTCACACAAAACCAAAAAGAAAACCTCCTCCCCCCCCCCCCCCCATTTAAAAGAGTAAGCCGGTAGCTGCATCGATAATATAATATCATAGAATACAACGCAACCGCTGTGGTGTACCTACATATTATATTGTTATTATCTGCAGCAACGACCGCTTTACGAGCCATTACACGTCTGCAAATTAATGTGTGCGAGAAGAACATAATAATGTTATAAAAGTATACGCGTGCTGTACGACGGCTGAAAATACCGTCACTCGTATTGCTTCTTAACGGAAAACGGTGTATCATACGATATAATAATAATAAATTATAATATGTTCTACTCTCCGACTCTTGTGACACGATCTCTACGATTCGGATACACGCACTCGACGTACCAGCGACGCGTGCTAGATAGACGCTTATACCTACTATAAGTCACGAATATGACACAATATGAGTTTAGTTATTGTAATAGTAAACACTACGATTCCAATCCTGCTGTCATCCAGTCAACCAGACGTTCTAATATTGGGTACACACACCGACAAACGACAATTTAATACCAACAAGTGTAATAAAACGGACCGGTGAACCAATATAGGTACCTATTGTCTACTTATATTATATTAAATGATAACGCAGAAGCCATAGTATGCCATGATGACGATATAATATGACTATGTGATTCATCATTATCATTCACGCTTTGCTTGCTGGTATACAGTACAATAAAATTAAACATGTATCGTATGTCTAAGTAAAATACGACATTTGGACAGTTTCTCATACTATAAGGTGTACTCTCACTTGAGTTCAAGTTACCAAATTTTAATATATCGAGACATCGATACAAACAATACTAAATACTCACAAATGCACGTCTCTTGCGCCGGGATAATTAACCATAATACTCATGAGTCCAATTCAAGGGTTATACAGCCTCGCCAGGACCAGATATCCCTTCCCTTGACCTCAGCACCTATGGTTTGGATTTGGTGATAAATGATAATACCTCCTTAATTATGAATTTGTTGAGTATTTTCTTGAAAATTATTTTATTACCAATAATAATTAATTGCATGAAATTGCATGAAAGTTATATAAATATTAAATACCTACCTAGTAAATTTTATTAAATTAAATACAAACAAGTTTATGAATAAAATAAATAAAGACTTGTATAATAATTATGTATTATCTATTGTACTCAACATAACACTACTTTGTATATTTTTTAATGTACATATTTCTAAAAGTGTTTTTAACTATCCCCCTTGGCCAAAGTCCAGAATCGCCACTGTCCAATTAAAGCAATCAACATGGTTCTTTAAACTCTAAACACAATACTTGGTTTTTTAGTTTGTAGTGTGTTTTAATTATTAATATTGCCATATTGGTACCTACACTATTTATTTACTAGTCACAAAGTTAAGAATAGTGTGAAACATACTAATTCGTTAAACATACGCCAATTCGTAGTGCTGTTGTCATTTATAATTATACATTTATTATAGTGAGTTTTACGTTCAAAATTAAATCCATTGTAGCAGTAAGAGTGTAAAACACTTGACTGAATTAGAGAAGGTATAATCACACTAATTATTTAGCACCGAGACACTTCGCCACGGTTAGGACTGACGAGTGCAATGTCTAAGCAAAGATACCCACGCGTTTTCTTAGATCTCCATAAGTAATAAATATCATACACCATTCAGCACAGAACGATATCATGTAAGAATGTTTTATTTGAATTTTTGATTAAAATGTCTTCCACCGAGCTATACGATCATGGGCGCCCACAGGTAACATTTTAGGGGGGGTCAAAATAAAAAATTTCGGTAATAGGGCAATATTGTGGTAATATTTATTGAGCTACAAGTTCATAATATTTTTTTCCAGGGGGGGGGGCGCAAGTGCCCTGTCTTGCCCCTCCCAATGGGCGCCCATGTATACGATTCTTATCCGGTAGTGAGATGACGTTAAATGTCAAAATCAAAATGTTACTGTGGCCAAAATAAAAGCAATTAAAAGAAAATCGTGAATCAAAAAATGATAATATATTACAGGAACGTTTTATGGTTTTATTCCTCGGGCTTTCCTACGCTTAATTACCGTGCACAACTATGATCGACTATAGTTTACCGCCGAAGTCACGAGTCCCCCGACTGCCAGGGTATACATTATATTATAGTCACGACTTTCCGTGTTAATTAATTGTCGGTTGCACCGGTTAAGTAGGTACTACGTAAAATTGTTTAGTTGTAGGTACCCAATGCACCCATAGATCAGTTGCGTAAGAATTATTTGTCTTGTATCAAATACTATATGCAGAAAATATAGTTAGATATGTACAAACTGTATACAGCAACCAAAATAAAAAATATACGCAAAAATTCGGATTCATAAAAATGATGTAAGACATTTTTATTTTAATGAGGATATTATGAAAAATTTCGTGTAAAAGTGTAGACTTTTATGGAAGAAATAATAATTAATTACTAATTAGTATATCTTTATCACCACATCCATTGTCCATTGACCGGAAATAGTTTTAATGTTTTTTATACTGTTAATCATGAACTCTTATTATTAATAATTGATTTGTTTTAATGATTATATCATATAATGATCGAACTTATAATTATTTTACACTTTTCATTGACCTAACGTATTTTTATAATAAAACAGTAAATTAAGTTTCTTTCCTTGGAGAATGTTGTTTATGCATGATATAATTTATTTCAAAACAATTACACATTTTTAGATGCAATCTAAAGAAATATATACGAAGACAAAAAATATTTTTACCTTACTTTATTAATAATCGTTATTGTCCAGTAACCACCACGCAGTATAACTACGGTTTAAAAAAATTGTGTAATAAGATGTTCTCTTTATCAGATTGCATTATGTGAATTTTAAAACAGGTCTATGAATCTCAATTAACCATCATAGGTTCTATGATAGAACCTAAACTATTAGGTTAACCTAAACCAACCATGACCATACCTTAAGTCTATATTTAGTCTATATTTGTATACATGTAGCTGAGTGCACCTATGAAAAAGTACAAATAATAGGATTTAAAATTTAAATTGTATAATATTCTTCTTATTAGTTATAGACCGTGAATAATTATACATTAATTATTATTATTATTATTATTATGGATCTTCTAATTCAGAACTTACTAGTATGATGATAAATCATTGAAATTTAAAAAACATTATGACATTAAATATTAAGTGTCTCCATAATTCAAATAAATATGAAATGAATGAGTTACTAATTTTGTTGTTTCAAAACCATCCCGACTAAATGAGACATATACTATGAAAATAATGGACATAGGTCATATACAAGCCTGCAGATTTTAAGAGGACAGATATTTGTTTGCTAGTGGATAATATAATATGTTGTCGAATATCATTTTTATATACGACCCGGAAGTCTTAATCATATTGTTATGGCCTCAACGTACATGGTACTTAACTGTAAAATGTAGATAGAACTATTTACGGAATAATAGAAATACGATGAATGTATGCTCTAAAGATTACACAGTATCGGCACTGCAGCTTTAAAGTACTCAAAGTCCATCCAAATTGGTTATTGCGGTCTGAACAGTGAACGGTCCAAGAACCACGCGAGGTCAGATCGAACGACGTCTCCCGCGCACATTTATATCCTGTTGTCTACCGTTATAAAATAAGCGTACGGTCGGTGAGAGCATATTATTATTTGCCATTTGGTCATCGAAATCGTGTTCAAGTTCGATGATAACGCCGTAATGCCGTATGGATGACCTAGAATATAACTAAACGGAGCTGAACAAACCAAATAATAAGTGTCACGATAGAAAGGTCGAATAAAGGAAAATTTTTACTCTAAAGCATTTTTCTGAGTAATAAAAATACCTATTGGGATAATTTTGACAATCATTGAAGTTACGATATTAGAAAACAGATTTTTCAATCTAAAACATTGATCTATACATATAAATATATAATATTATTAGACATATATAAAACTCCGATGAGATAACACTAATTTTCTTGAATTCAACCATTACAGGACGTTGCAAATGCGACGACCTTACGAAATAAGAAACCATTCCATTAAAAGTACTTAGAATACATGGTTACTTAATTTAATTATTAATAAGTAACACAATGCATATTTTGGTTAAATGTCCATTGTTTATTTAGTGTAGGTATTTGTACACTAGCTGTATAAGAGAAAATAGGATTTCATAATAATATTCTTTTTATGTATATTTGACTATAATAAGGTTAATAACTTAATATTATTAGTATTGCATTAACCTATATAAAATATGCTCAACATTAAAAATCCATCATAAAAAAAAATTATGAAAATATTACATACTTCTAAGTTCTAGGAATCACAGAAAAATTCTTTTAATTATTTAATGACGTTATAGCCTTATAGGTAGGTATTATTACAGTGATTATTAATTTATTATATAATAATTGGACTATAGTAGATTACTGCTATAATGACCTAAAAGATAAAGTATAGTAGTATCTTACTTTATAAATATTCATTTAATTTTTTAAGCAAGACTTTTAATATTCTATGCAAATAAGACATTTTTTCGATTATATACCATGTCATTATTCAATATAGTTTAGATATATAGTTCAAAATAATATTTATTAATTCATTTTTTAAATTTGTTGTGATTTATTAAAAATGACTAACTCAAATTTTTCAGATAACCGTACTTGAAAACTTTCTTACATAAACCTACTGGTTACTTAATACATAAGTATATACGACTAATAAATACTATAATTTAAAAAATGTCATCTGTATAATATTATAAGACGTACTTCACTGAGTGTATAAGTAGTATTGTATATATATATTTATGTGTGTATATATATAATTATATAAATAGAAAGAGAAAGAGTTTTAGAGTTCAGAGAATTTGAGCAATCCGTTCAGTCATTAAATCAAATATAATAATGAAATTTTAAAAAATGTCGAATGCACAGTTCTATAAAAATTACTTGTAAGAAAACTGCACCGTTCATATAGATAATTGTATAATTTTGTATGAATAACATCGGCAGGCCATTGTCCAAAACAAAGTGAGTACGCTCGTGAGGATAATCACATTTTTAGTCATGATATAATGGATCATCGTAGTGAAAAATGACCATACAACAATAACTCAGCAAGGATAAAAATTAATGTTTGCTTGCGTCGAACGTTATAAGCAGGGCTCGTAAGTTCATGCATCCGCATGTTTTTTCTGCTACACCGAAAAACATGCTAACTGAGATACAAATCCGTTTCATAACAGTAGTAATAATAATATAAAGTTTAATAGTGCATGTTTTTGCATGTTTTGGGTGTTAGGGCATATTTGGCATATAGTCGATTTTTTTAGAGTTGATAGCGCATATTATTTCATAAAAAAATTTTTTAGACAAATATTNGTTATAAGAAATAATTCAAACCATGATTTTCGCATGTTATTTTATACGTTATAAACTTATAACAACATCAAAGTTTTTGAAAAGCTAATCGCTATTATGACATTTAAAAAAAATAAAAATCTGAGTTACTTCGTTATATTTTAATTACTAGATAAAAACTAAAAGATTATTTTATCTAATTAATTTTTTTGTGATGGAGTAGGTATTCCTGCATATTTTATTAATTTATCATCACGTGAATATTACTTTAATATACAAAACAAGTATTTGTTCCTATAACAGTCCATTGTCAATATTACTGTATAGTGTATGTAGTATGTATAAGTATAAACTGTTAGTTATTAGAATAGGTAAGTAAAATAATTACTGTGCCATAAAAATATTACAGGGTGTATTATATTACAAATACATTTGCAATGCGTGTAAAACCAAATCATAGAAATTGAACAGACAATAATACAACAAAAGTTTTACATCAACAATGATTTTATAAACAGTCGAACAAATTTTAAAAAGTATGGGCAGTTGAAAAAGAAAGGAGCTTTGGGTTCATTAATTCCTCAAGATTCAGGCACACGAAGGATAGTTTTCTTTTGTCAATTTCAATAAACAGCAGAAGAGATGTGAAGCAAATCTATGAAGCTGATATGTAAACTGTACTCGTTCATTACACAGACGACAAACGAAAGATACCGTAAACCTCAACTCATAATTCTGTTTTGTTAAACACATATATTATTGTATATTATATAAGAAAGATAAGTAACCGGGTGCATGTGGGTATAATAATGCAATATACACCGCAAGAGTGCGAGACATACAGAGTGGGCACTTCGAGTGAAAGGGAACAACTGACTGATTGTAAACATAATAATATTTAAATATACGTACATATGATCTTTATGGTCGCTATCGTTTTTTGATGACGTAAGGCGTAGCTCGTCGGTATACAACATATAGTTATTGTATTTATAATATTTACCGATATCACACGCAGACGTGAACACCCACCGCAACTATAGACTGGGTGATTCTCTTAACAGTAGTCAGTAAACACCCATTATCTCAAAAAGTATAAACGTTTTTAAAAATGTTTTTTACCCAATGACAATAATAGAATATAAGAAAAGCATTCCGAACGACTAATGATTTAGTTATAAGTAAAAAAGTTATGATAAGCGGAGTAGTGGATTAATATTTTGAGGGGTACTTACACAGAGCACCTATACACCTTCTAAATTTAAATAGTACTATTCGTTCAAAAATTGATTTTTATACCCAATAATTCTCAGACAGCTTGACAAATATTCTGCTTCGAGAAACAAAATTAAAAATGTATACATTGTTGCCTAAAAAATTATTAAGACACAACCTAGAAAAATAGATATTATTTTCAAAAATCTTGTTTTGTAATGACTTGTAATTATGTAAATAACAAATATTTTTATAAACGTTGATATATTACAAGATATGATAGATATTTACTGTTAAAATAATCACTTTGATACTGGGCTAAGTATATAATTTTACTGTGCCAATATAGTATATACTATGCCGTTTCCGGCTGTTCAACACCGCGAAGAATAAAATGAAAAATGAAAATCTTCACATCCGTATTTGTTTATATCGATGGCTAAGAGGCCAAAAGTTGTATGTCCCAAACACTAAATTTTACAGGAGAGCAGTTTTAAGATTTTAAATTATTGTACACCAAATAATTTTTGCTGTAGATTTTTGTTTTTCGGTATTGCAATTGATTTATTTGTAAAATATTCTGTAGAAAACATAAATTATTACTTTTAGGTCTTAACATTTTTTTCAGACGTAATTATAATGTTTCTTTCAAATTTAAATGGGACTTGTTATGAATGGCAATTATAATATATTTTACCGTGGACATATAAGGTTTTGATGGACATATTATTATTATTATTAAAAGTTGTTAATTTAATATAAACTATAATTAATTAATTATATAAATAGTNTATTTTTTTTTTTTTTATTGATCTTAAGCTTCGGCAACTGAGGCCATTAGCTGTAGTAGGATTTGTATTGTAGGTTTGTATTGTATATTTTTGGGACGGTAGGGGGGAACACGTGTGTGTTTGTTTTTTGGCAGAATTTCGAATGGGGCACCCGTAGGTTTCTGCCATGCCCCGGGGGTGGGGGATGGCAGCACTTGTTCTCCGGTCACCGCGACTTGTCCGGAGAAAAAAAAAAATGTATATATTATATGCGCTACCGAAAAAAACTGCAACATATAAATTGTACATATACCTGTCATAACTTTATAAATTATAATATAACCATTGGATGTTTTAGATTTATGAAGGTATAAAAAACAAAATTCCTAGCTTTTCGGTCCGCGCGTCGAATCGATAGATTTAAATACCAGCGAGAGGCACGCGCTCACACGCAAATAACAAAAATTAGACATAGGAAAAAAAATTCGTTGATGCGATCTTGTACGTGCAATATAATATATTATAAATTATAATATAAAATACCACGTATATTATTATGACTGTTAAAATTGAAATATATTATACGCGCGCCTTCTCCGTGTCAGGAGCTGTAGGATTCGTGTTCCGGGAGATTTTTTTTTATACACACAGATATTACAATAATAGACTGAACGGGAGGCAAGCGAAATTTAACCGATTTTTCAAGGACTGTCATCATCTTCGAGGAGCTAGGAAGAACAGCAGCAGGAAGAGGAGGAGGAAGGAATGGGATGCGAACGACCTGCAGGCGATGCGCTACGATTGGTAATTGAAACCTGGACCGGTATTATTGTTACCTATGTATTACCTATACCCCGTGAGCACGCTGCGAATAATCGTTTTCGCGGTCCATTATAGGCCTTGCACGCAGTCTTTTTCGTTTTTTTTTTCAATACATGCAATTCGGATGCACCGAATGTCCGCACTTCTTGTCGGTGGTTTTCTCCACGGAGTAGGTATAGGTGGTATACGTCTTAATATTCGGCTATTACCATCATAATGTTATAAAAGACACGATCACGATACACGCGACAACGCGACAACGCGATATTCGCGGCAGGCACTGCTGATTTTTTCCGATTTGCTCCGGCCAGTCAATTATTATTGGATATTATTTATTTTACCACATCGTCTCCATATAATATGCGTGTTTAATGCAGTGTAGCATCGTATACATGTGAGCACGTATTATGCGTCCAAAATCCAATAGGCAATGACTGCGTTCACGCGCAAAATTACGTCGCATCGTGGAAAGACGTTTTTACAACTCCCACAATATAATTTATAATAATAATGATCAAAGTTATTGTAATAATATAAAGAACTACGGCGGCGTATCGCGATACGTCTACAGCTACACTGCAGTGCAGGACTATAATATACTGCAGATTCCACGTGGTTATATTACCACCACACCCATTATTGAGGTTTCAGTGAATAATTCATTTTATTTTTATGGTTTCCGAGTAGACATATACATATAAAATATTAGTAGTTACTAGTTACTATGTATTATATATAGTATAGTAATGCTGTTTACTACCTATACATAACTATAGATGTACGTACGAGAAAAATACCTAATCTAACCTACAGTATTAGTAAGAAAAAGCTAGACCGTTAAAATTACTAAAATTCAAAAAATATAGCTCTCGCGTTCACAAATCCATCTCATACGTGTACAATTGTGTAATAATAAATTTTTTATATTTATTTAATAAAGTTAACACTTAACATATTTTAATAATATGATATTATGTTAATCTAAAACTATATACACTATGTATAACCGTAAACTGTAATGAAGTCTGCAGAAGTGTACGTGGTCACCGTAATAATTACCAAGCAGATAGGTATGACGAAAACTTTTTTCACGAGGAAAAAATCTACAAATTCACTGGAACGCGAAACATTCTCGGAAGCAAAAAACATTGGACGGAAGCATCGAGCAAATGAATAAAAAAAAATTTAACAGTTAATAATTCACTTCATTTTTTCATAATTAAATGTTTTATTTTTTAGTATTCATTGCTTTTAAATTTCTATTGTTCAGTGTTCTCGCAAAACGTGACACTTAAATTGTTACAATTAAAACCAAACAATATATTTTATCTAATCAAACAGTTACTCTGCCTATGAACAAAAACCATTTTGTAGATAATTCAGTAATTGTACAATGTATATATTGTATATTTTAATGTATTTTATTAAACGTACCTATGTGTAAGAAATGGTACAAATTAAAATCTTAGTTGTATAATCTTATATATCTTCTATTTATATATTTGTATACACCTAGTTTTTTTTTTACAAAAATAATGATTACCTACTTAAAATCATCCAGGAAAATTACATTTTTAATTCATACAATTATTATAATATTGGAAACCTGTAATAAATTATCAATAGAAATAGTAGCTACCTACAAAGCTTCAGTAATATCTGAAGGTTAGGTTATCCATCGAATGTCCAAATCTTGTGTATTATAAAATACATTCAAATGCCTACATGTATATATATAAACTTTAACATTAATTCATAGACGAAACCTTGTTTTATGTATCCACATTCCACATAATATTTTGAAACGGGTATAACAGAAATTACAAGACATTTTTTTCAACAATAAGTACAGAATAGGTATACCTATTCTTCCTATCGATATAATATTGTTCATCTTTTAATTTTTAGTTTCTAAAAAGACCTACATTCTTGACGAAATTCATAAACAATAATTAGTTATTATTGAATAAATTTTTTTAATCAATTTTATTAAAGATTCACTAGCTTGTTATACAACCAAATTTGAAATTATTATTAAAGGATTTTTGCATTCGACTTTATTTGAACTGTGAACCGGACAAACAAAATATTTTTTTCTTATCCTAGTCACTCTATTTAACTTGAGATGTATTGTCTTTTTTTGTTACACAATATTATTATTATTATTCCAGCGGCATCGATCTCCTCTTTTCCCATCGGGACAACGACCGGATGGAATCATTCAACGTGAAGGCTTGAGTGCTTGACTGCATTTTGCCGCGTGCTCGCACACACACAACGTACATAGTGTAATAATACCCAATATTGTGATACGCACAATTATTTTTGTCATGACTACGGACTTGAACTTGGAAATTTGTAAATACATAGAATAATCTCTTCGATCACATTCTGTAGAAATTCTAATACCTACTAATAAGTAATAACACGCTCACTTAAAACAACAACAAAAACTACATTATGTCATTATAGTATTGCTTTACTACCTAAGTTATACAAAAAAAAAAGTAACACAAATGTCTGTTGTCTGCAAACATACAATATAATTTATTATAAAGCATACATGTGATCATGATCTCTTTTAGTACAAATTGTTTATTTCACAAAAGAAATTATCTTATACCTAATTGTATATTTTTATCTAGATATGATATTTTTTTCTATTTCTTTCCACTCGTATGATTTACCACAACACTATATTTAAATATTTTACACAACTTATAATACATATAATACACTGTTGAATATTCGACGAGAGCAGTATTATTCCAATAAGACTTATACTACAAATTAGCTGTAGCAAACAAAATCGCCAATTATTTAGAATTTTAGACCATTATTGAAAACGATATAATAAGTTTTGGATGTGGTCATGTGGACCTGCATCAGTTTCATAAGTTTTTTGGGAAAAAATTCTTCATTTACTTGAAAACCGTTAAAATATACCTAGTTTATTAGCTTTTTAAAAAATAATTCGATACACAAATTCCTTCAATCAGAAATAATAACAAATAAGTCGCAAATTACCTAAGAGAGTTTTTGACATTTTATTACTTATTTCAAAACATTTTAAAAAAACTACAATGCTGCAGTATATTAATTGTTTTTAATTTATTGTCCTTAGTCTCTATGGGTATGAACTTATGATTACTTAACATACCTACTACCTAGTAACATAAAATATTATGATTTGACAATACATTCACATCAAAAACCACTAAGGGAACATTGTTATGGACAGTAACCATTAGTTACAAACAATTTCATTGACATAAGTGTATGACCAATTATTACTTGTATCCATGGCAACCATTATTGGTTATTGAGTAAAAATATCACGATGTTATCAAAATGACTGTATAGAGACGTTTAAAAAAATAACATATACCAATAAGTGTTTACTTTTTCATAATCTAATATTTTCACTAGTTTATATTAAGGTTTATTATAGTATCTATTTTAGTTTTCAGAATGATTATAGATTTATTTTAGGTGTAAAAAAATATTGTACTGCAAAAGCCGGTATACTCGGTATTTTTATTTCTATCTATACCTAGTTTTTTATGGAAAGAACCGTAACAGCTATATTTTGACAATGTATATAATATAGCCATACAGAATAATATCTCTATTAGTATATCTATAAATATATCTATTACATATTAATATATTATATAGATTGTTTTTCAAATGATTAATTTGTGGGTATTTTGGCCGCAAAAGTTTGAGCTTAAAACGTTACATACACATCCTATACATAGCAATATCACACAGACACAGGTACCTAAAGTTTAAGTCTATAAGGGGACACCTAATAGAGACCGCATATACGTCCCATCAAATAACGCTTAACCATCAATAATAATTTGAATTAAGATTATATTTAGTTCCCGATAAAGTAAAATCATAACCAATTATCTAATCCACACCACACTACAGAATATAGGTACCTCCTAGAATGACGACTACTACAACTTCTACTTGGCGTATACGATGTATATAACATTTAGAAAATTGTCGATTAAACAAAATATTTAATGGTACACATACCTCAGAGACACCCAGTCGTCGTCTTCGGAGGCAGCCTGATCGACCAACTCCACTGGATCGTCGTTTTTCGACCACAACAACAGGCATGACGTGACTAGGACAGCGATCGCCCACGGCAGTCCACGGCGAATCCTTCTACGGCAGCCCACGACCACCATGGCGAAGACGGAGACGACAACGACGGAGAAAACTTGGGGTGCATCCCACGCGAACCACCGGACCCAGTGGACGGCGGCGTTGGCGTTGAGCTAGATCATTGCTGACATTGGGGCGCCGACAAACGGTGACGATAATAATATTATTATCGACGAAGATTTACAGAAAAAAATACACAACCCGTAAAACAGTCGAAGTATGATATTATTACAGAATATCGGACGGCGCGTCACGGTAGTACGTCATACGGCAGCGACCAGCGACGGTCGTGAGGTGAATGAGAAAGAGTAGAACCTTAACAGCCGTCACCGTCGCACATGTTATAACATCTCGGTACATGTTGTATTCATTTTTTTTTTTATTACTATATTAGTGTTACCGGTTGCTGTGGTGGTGGCGGTGTTGGTGGTGGAGGTGGTAACTGGTACGTATGGTAACCTTGACGTGGTTGCGGACGGTGTCTCCGGGCATCCACAGCCGATACGCGTGAGCGCCATCTGCACAGCCGCGCGTCCACCAGCTCAGGAATCTTTTCGAACGGCCGTCTCGTCGTCGTATTATGATTATATATGCATTGCGTGTTTGTTTCAATCGCCGAACCCGTCTAATGTCCACTGACTAACAATAGAACGCATCGATATGGTATTGTCATAAATTATAATTTATAATACAGATAACCAAAACACCTGCTGCTACTGTAGTGGACCGTCTCAATGTTATTAGGTACCATCGTATTACGAGGTATTGTGTACTAGGTAATCGCAAGCGGCAGAACAAATTATTGTAAATCATTACGATATCATGTCGTACACAACTATCTGCAGAGCTTGAAAGTTGGGACATTAGTTTTATCGGCTCCGGTAACGGTTAAGGTATTCAAAATATTTATTTTTGGTTTCCAATTGAGGTTGTTGTTCTTAAAGTTATAACTTCCTTAAACGGAAGACAGAATTCCAATTCTAGTTACAGTAAATTTACATAATATGCTGGCATTGAAAAGAAAGTATCAGTGTTTCACCATAGTTTTTTAAAGGGTTCAATGAAGGGGCGTCATTTCAACTTTTCAATAGGGATGCAAACATTTGAATCAGGCCAATTGTTACCTCCACCAGGCCATTTATATATCCTGTTTATTTAGCGGAACTTAAAAAATTTCCGATCGCTTCGCTCACTCATATCCCCACATTTTAATATTCAAATACTCATTAATACTTTTTTTTCAAACATATTTAACCAATTTCATATAAATAAAAAAAGATATATTTAATAATATTCATTGCCTAATCATTGTCACCAACATAAAAATAAAAATAATAGATAATATTATTAACTATTAAGTATACACCAGATTCGACGACACGAAGCGCGACGGCTCAATTATAACATTTTATACGGGCCAACCAAATATTTAAAAAAATAGGGCTGACAATGTATAGTCTGAATCCCCCAAATGACGCCCCTGGTTCAATGTAAACAGTTGAAACGATATTTTCAAAAAGTTAAGACTTTTTGTATCACATTGGCTACTAAATATTTTAAGACTTAATAAAATATTGTAAACAGTATAAAAGCATTTCCGTTATTACTTTTGAAAATATCTAAACAATATTTAGAATAGCGATGTTTATTAGTTGATTCTGTGAAGTCTCGTTATATACCTATATATACTGTACTATTGTTAACAAGCTTAAAATCTCTGAGATTATGTGTTTCTGTGAGTTTAGAAGAATGGAATATGATTTGTGTAAAAAAAAACGATGACACATTAAAGAGGGCAAGGGGCATCCATAACAAATTCCAAAATTCAAAACATCAACACAAATAATTATTTTAATATCTGCATGCTGCCTAAAATAATTCTTAGTTATTGCCAATTGATTAAATTGAGTGCTTACCTACTGTGTAGGTATAGCACTGTTTTAATCTGTAGATAAGTGCAGGTTACACTGAATAGATAATATTGGGTTATTAGTAAACACGTAAATACTAATATATCAAAATTACACAAATAATTGCCTATCTTAATTCAAGTATAATATTTAAAAATTAAATACTACAATCTCATTTGAAAAGCTAATATTTGATATACTATGGTTTTAAACTGACATTTAACATTTTACAGTTTTTAGAGCATAGATTCATAATTTATTCAAAGGACAGATTTGTTAGGTATTTATAATTTATATGGCGTATTGGAATATTGCACAAACTTTTGTGACTTTACATAGGTACACAAAGAATAATTTTATCAGATTGGATTTATTTGAAGAATCATACAAATGTAAATTCAAATTTCAAAGTCTCGTGTCTGCCTACACAATTATTTATTAATATACTTAATATTGTGCCATATTTTTTTTTCTCCACTACCTACCTACCTATTAGCTATTATAATTGTATTATTGTTTTCAGAAATTTGTATTAGGTTTATAATAATGAATAAATAAATAAACATTAACTTGTTTTATATTTGTTTAAATTTTAAAACCAAAACAAAAATTGTAATTTTTTTTAAACAATGATTTTAAGAGCATTTCTGCCGTTTTTATTAAAACATATAGGTACCATAATTTTTTTTAGAGCATTATATAAATCCAAGCCCTGCGAATTAATACATAATATATTATATCATCACAAAAAAAGTGTTTATAATTGAACAATTTGTTTGTTATTTTTTAATAGATGTATTTTTTTTTGTTATTGTTCTTAAAATGCATTGGCTACAAAGGCCATTAGTTACAGTTTTTTTTTTTACATATGTACATTTAAGTAAATACAGAATAGATAAATACAAAATTATTATTGATTTATTTTGTTTTATATTTTCATGTTAAATGTAAACTTGGCTATTAATTTCCGTTGTAGCAATTATTGTGTTCATGATGCTTAAATATTTTTAAGTGTTAGAGTTTAACCAGTTTAATGCGTTGAAAAAGCCCTTTTTTTATTACTCTTTATTTTTTCTTAAGTTCTGTGGAGGTGCCCAAAAGCCATACGGTTCTTATAGGACTGTCGTTTTCTATGTCAACTATAATTTAAATACTTATATGAATAGCCTGTTGTTGTTGTCTGTGATCAGGAATAGAGTTTTGATAAAAGCACGTTTTTTTTTAAATTGAACTTCAAAATTAGATTTTTAAATTTTAAACTATTAAGAATTTAAGTGTTTAGCAATAATATGAAAGTAAAAATTGAATTAAAATGTAAAAAGTCGTTCTCATCTTTTCAAGTAAATTTCATGACTGACATGACTTCGTGACATGAAATTATTCAAACACTTATAAATCGCTGTAAAATAAAAGTATGAAAAAAAAACTCTTCACCCTTTCCTGCTCTATAAATTCAACAGAACGTAAATGTTTTCTTATAACTATAAACTATAAATAGCAGTATAAAAAACTAACCGGGCACGGCGGTACGTATAGACAAAACGTCGTGCGGACGAAGAGTCGTGTCCTCCTAAAAAAGGTCGATAACGAATGTCGGTCGCGTTTGGCACGCGCTCCGCTCAAACAACCGACGAAACAACCAGTGTCCCATAATACTGGCGGTCTCAGATCTGTGTCTGTCGATTGAGAAACCCGCCAGGCTACTTCAATCGCCGGCTGTAGAGTAAATAGTATTTCCTGTNTATTGAATATTAGACAATGAGGGAAATAAAGTTTGATATTTAGGTACTAAATTTTCATAACAAAGTACATGGATGTCATAAGATTTACGATTTGCGGACATAAGATGTAATAGAAATTGTCCTTTAGCTAAAAATGAATCTGTAAAAAACAAAAGTAGAAAACCATTAATAACTTAAAAATAATTATTACAATGTTTTAAAATATATCGTATACCAGGGGCTCATCGCTCGTGTCGGGCTAGTAACGAGTGACGGCGGATTCATGATGCGAGGTATCAAACAAAATTTTATGGACGATTATGGGTATTGGGTATAGGTACTTTTAATACTCTAAAATCTAAATAGGTACATCTTTAATCGTGCTTAGCTCATAAGACCTTTTACAGTTATACCAGCACTTTAAGGTACTTAACAAATAGTATTTCTGCATGTGCTGTCTCCAAAGTCCGGGTACTCCGATTACCGTCTTTAAAACAATAAGCGTAGGTACCACATGGGACACTTTAAGTCCACCAAAATTAATTTTCTATTATTACATCAAAATTATAGAGTGAATTAAACTACTTAAATATTTAAAATCCATGAACACGATTTTTCTTCATAAGTATTTACAGTTCAAGTTTTGACAAAATTTAACAAAATATTTATTTAAATTTTTTTGTAGTTAAAAAAATTATAAGTGTTCATTTTTATTGCTAGGAATTTAAAATATAAATCAATGATTCTCGTAAATAGTTCATACTGTAACCAAAAAATCTTGAAAATATATACATATTTATTATTACCGTTAATTGAACGAAATTACATATTAACCTCAAAAATAACGATTTAGTTATTTTTTGTAATTTAAAAATACTATTCGTGAGTATATGAAACTTTTAGAGTGCATTATTATATTTTATACACATAATAACATTGTCGGTCGCGTTTGGCACGCGCTCCGCTCAAACAACCGACGAAACAACCAGTGTCCCATAATACTGGCGGTCTCAGATCTGTGTCTGTCGATTGANTGTCGGTCGCGTTTGGCACGCGCTCCGCTCAAACAACCGACGAAACAACCAGTGTCCCATAATACTGGCGGTCTCAGATCTGTGTCTGTCGATTGAGAAACCCGCCAGGCTACTTCAATCGCAGGCTGTAGAGTAAATAGTATTTCCTGTGGTTCCGGTAATTACATAACATTTTATGTGACTGCGATAATTGTTACGGTTCCGACGACGAAATGTTATTGTTATCGATACGAATTACAATATTTATCGGCCGGAAGTGATCGAATATTACGATATTCACGGGACAAGCCGCGTTCTGGATACCAGGACCGTATGCGACAGCCCTATCGGAGTGCGAGCGTCCGTCAACGCGTCAAACGAAAGACGAAGCCGTCCGTCGAAATTTCCACATAACGAGTCCACCGTATACCAGGGGCTCATCGCTCGTGTCGGGCTAGTAACGAGTGACGGCGGATTCATGATGCGAGGTATCAAACAAAATTTTATGGACGATTATAGGTATAGGTACTTTTAATACTCTAAAATCTAAATAGGTTCATCTTTAATCGTGCTTAGCTCATAGACCTTTTACAGTTATACCAGCACTTTAAGGTACTTAACAAATAGTATTTCTGCATGTGCTGTCTGCCTGTCTCCAAAGTCCGAGTACTCCGATTAACCGTCTTTAAAACAATAAGCGTAGGTACCACATGGGACATTTTAAGTCCACCAAAATTAATTTTCTATTATTACATCAAAATTATAGAGTGAATTAAACTACTTAAATATTTAAAATCCATGAACAAGATTTTTTTTTCATAAGTATTTACAGTTCAGTTTTGACAAAATTTAACAAAATATTTATTTAAATTTTTTTGTAGTTAAAAAAATTATAAAATGTTCATTTTTATTGCTAGGAATTTAAAATATAAATCAATGATTCTCATAAATAGTTCATACTGTAACCAAAAAATCTCGAAAATATACACATATTTATTTTTACCGTCATTTGAAGTTCATAATTGAACGAAATTACATATTAACCTCAAAAAAACGATTTAGTTATTTTTTTGTAATTTAAAAATACTATTCGTGAGTATATGAAACTTTTAGAGTGTATTATTATATTTTATACACATAATAACATTGTTAAATAAATTTTTTTTTTCAAAAATTAATTTAACCTACCTATGGTATAACTAATGCCTAATAGTAGAATAAATTACTTTAATTTTGTATAGAACTGCACGTTAGTAGTAGTACTTGTTCAAATATTATATTGTACTTATATTATTAAGCCCTTATTAAAAATAATTCAAATTGTTTCTAGTTACCGACATTATTATTTATAATTTTAATTATTAATTTATAGTATTTATAATTACAAGCAAAAAAAAGAACACAATGATTTTTAATAAGGGACATCAGCAATGAGGATAATTTTACAAATCTATAAAGGTTGCCTGGAGTGGAGGTTGTGAAGTGGGAACCTCTGTTTATAGTAATACGGTTAATTATTATTGGTTGAGTCACTGGTTTGTTTAACATTAAGTATTAATGATTCATGCATATAATAGCGATTTAATAAGTATTAATAAAAACTATTTCTAAATATTTCATTTTAAATTAATTAAAATTGCATTCAGCTGTAACACATAACTAATTTAATTACATTTTCTAATTAGAAATTTCTTAATTTCAACCTAATATATCATCTTGGCAGGCTGATCTTACTGATGAATCTCTTAAGCATATATAACATCAGATAATTCAATATCCAATAATGTTTTCAATTTTTATATAGTCATTAAACACTAAATAATGTATGATACACACCAATTTCATAATATTGAACTTTTTTATTATTTTGACTTACACTAATCAAGTTTATAAAAAATATAATGTTCTTTATATTACCTAACATACTCACTTATCATAAAAATGTTACTTGCAAATTGAGAAATTGAATTAATTTAGAATGTTTTAAAAAAAAATTATTAAGGCACACAATTAATATTTTAATTCTTTTTCACTATTGAATTGATGAAAAAAGTTGTTATGAAAATATTATACCAAATTCAAAACAAAATGCATAAGTACATATTCTATTTACATAACACAATGTATAAATAGTATTAGTATGATATAATACTATATTTCTAAGTCATCGTCCGGATCTTCTTCATCCCAGTCATCTGCTTCATCTGGAACGTAATGAATCATTCCACCAGTATTGGATGGAATTTGCACTCTAAAAAAAATATCATGGAATAATTAAAATACAATTTTAATTCTAAATAAGCATTTAACATACTGAGTATATGGTAAAATTAATTCTTCCTTGGCTTTCTTTTCACTGGCTTGTAAATCTAATTTAAAACTAGCTAAATTTGTTGGTATGCTTTTATCCTCTTCGATTTGTTGTGGTGGTAAGTCATTTATTAATTGAAATACAATATCAGATTTTAATTCGCCTTTTAATTTCTTAATAAGATAAAATCAGATATAATTATAAACATAAAAATAAATAACCATATATTTTATAATTACCTGTACTACACATTTACCATTTGACCTTTTATGTTCTAATCTTAAATTTAAAACTAAAGGATTGTTAGTACTTTGAACAAGTACATGAGTCTTACATAAGTTTTTCAGGTGTCCAATTTGATTAACTTCTGTTACATCATTGTGTATTACTGCCACAACTTGAACAATGTTAGGAACTAAAACCATATAATAGCAAAAATCAAATATTGTTTATGGACAAGTTATACATTATAATACTAATGAGTAAAAAAAATAATAAATTGAATTACATTTATCTGACGATGTAATATCCAATATTTCTCTATACACTTTATTAAATCTATTTAAAAGCATATACATAGACAATGAATCAATAAAAATGACTATTTTTCTGGTTGATTTTGCAGCTACACGTATTATAATCTCTTCCAAAGGGGAAACACAATTATTAAGGATCTCGAAGCAATCATGGTATTGAATATTAGACAATGAGGGAAATAAAGTTTGATATTTAGGTACTAAATTTTCATAACAAAGTACATGGATGTCATAAGATTTACGATTTGCAGACATAAGATGTAATAGAAATTGTCCTTTAGCTAAAAATGAATCTGAAAAAAACAAAAGTAGAAAACCATTAATAACTTAAAAATAATTATTACAATGTTTTAAAATATATATTATATAGCTATAAGAATACATTCATAACATGTAAAATATTCATAAATCAGTAGTTTCATTATAAACTAAGTTAAAAATACAGAAATATTTTTAACCAGTGATAAATAATTGACACCAGTATTTAATGTATATTAGGTTAATTAACTTCCATAATTATCAAATAAATAAATAAATAAAAATAATATAGTAATATAATTATATGATTTTTTTTTATTATGAATTGAAAATTTCAAATAGTTATAATATAAATTAAAATACAATTACAGTTTAAATACTACAGAATCATACTATTTTAAGATTTTTAGATTTACCACCTACTTGTATGATGAAAACTTACTTAATTTGTAAAATAGACTATAGAAGATTAGTAATGATAGTTACAAATTGAAATACAAGTTTGACATTTTTAATTAATATTGGATACCTATAGAGTATATGTGATATAATTGATTTCGATTTTTACTAAAACAATATAACGTAAGAAGAACCTTCAATACAAACTAAAAGTGACCAGAGATGCTATTTAGACGACACAAGGAACATATTTAAATATTAAAAATTCCAATATTATTATGATTTGGCCCATTTCTTAAATTAATTGACCTGTAAAATTAATACATTCTAAATAGTGTTTGTGGCCTTTAAATAATTTTTATGCTAAAAGAAAAAAATTAAATGACACCACTATGATCACCTAAATAGATATCTAAATGTTCAAATTTATTATAATAAATTTTAAATATATACATTAGAAGAATGTCAGTGCACTGTTTGTTTTCTCTCTCTAGCCCATACTCAACATAGTTGCGCATTTATGCAGAATCTTTTTTTATGTTTTGAATAATCTTAAGGTAAAATTACCCATTACAATATCGATAGAGAATAATATTTTTAAGGGAAAAACATTTTGATTTGTCTAAATATTGTCTCAAAACAATTTAAGCACAATTTAAAATTAGATATTAATTTTTTTATTTTGAAAGTTAAATACAAAATCAAATAATAATAAAATATAAAAGTAATAAGTTAAGCCCACAAAAATATTATAATCTATAATTTGGGTAATAGGTGATTTTACTCTAAGGTTACTCAAAAATCATAAAAAAATGATTTTAGGTGAATACGTTTTATCTGGGTCTGAGAGAGAAAACAAATATTGCGATGATATCCTTTTAATACGTGATATTAGGGTGTATTATCATATATTAATATAAATATATAAAATTAAACAGTTAGGTTAAGTCTAAGATCATATGACATATACAATTATACACACATTGTACATGATCTAAAGGTTAGTTAAATGTATAAATTTGAATATTTAAATTGCATAAATTGTTGACGTTGTCTCACCTTCAATGAGTATTAATCGACTTGCTTGTGTACCTCTTACGATACTATCATAAACGTTCATCGTGTATGATTCAAACAAAATTATTTCTATTTCTACAAGTTAATTGAAATTTTTTATTGCTAAAATACTACAATTCATCAACTATCAAAACAATATTTTTTTTTGGCGCGTCTGTCACTATATAGTCACAACATTACCTTGAACATTAGATTATAGAAGTATAGAACTTTTTGATTCGATTATTTTTTTTTTTATTATTTTATCACGTCATGGCAAATGAAAACATCGTACATCTATTTTGAATAGTCACTTTGTAAGTCAATTTGAAAGGTCTTTACTATAGGGCGATAAACTACCCGTATATCTTTAATCGTAGTAGTTACTCGGCATCGAAAAGCAAGTCGTAACTCGTAATCACAAAAAATAAATAAATAATATCTTATCATCAGCTGCTATCATCATGAACTAAGATATACATATATATCTTAGTTCATGGCTATCATGAAGGAATTTAGGGCGGGTATTGTCAGCCAGGAGCGCTAAGAAGGCCGATTCTTCAAAAAATACTATGTAGCGGTTATACACATTTAAACTTTAGGAACGAATGTAGTTTACTTCCCCAGACATTTTTTATAATTTAAATATTGCTTATATTTTATCAAGGTTCTATACTAAATAGAAATCTCAAATCTGTGGTATGACTGGTATGAGTATGTGCATCCACCATTTTGTTTACAACCCGACTAATTATGATAACTGATAATTAATTAACATTTAACGATAATACCACAGAATAGAACAATATAATGATAATACCTCACTACTTCAGTATTCCAGTAGTCAATAATCAATATTCAATTTTCAATAGCTGAAACTCATTTGAATCATGTTGCGTGGTTTTTATTTTTGTTGTTTTTATATACATGGGACAACATTTAATCAAAGATTGTCTTGACAATTTTATAGACAAGTAATCAACTAAAGTTAATAATAATTCTATTGAAGGCAAACTAGTGATTTTGACAATTTTAGAAAACGTTTGTTCTAACTAGGTTTGACATAATCATTTAGATTCACGTTCAATAACGAGTCTGGATTTTCATCAGATGAATGACTAAATAAATACCTACTAACAACGTAACAATTTAAAATTTTCATTAATACGATTACTAAATTATTTATCTATCCTTCCCTTCCTTGGAACTTCGAAGCCATTTAATAATTTTTGGTTTTGGTTGAAACGACATTTTTAAGATGTAGTGGCTATTTACTATTTACCCGTCCAACATGAAAGATGAAAGAGAAACATAAAATATAAAGGCACTTTCCACAGCTTCTGCTGATTAGCTATACTTCTTTAATAGTGGTTCAAATGTTCAATACTACTAATACTAGTATCCACCTAATCACTCAGACTCAAATAAATATAGAAAATAGCATAGATCTATTAACTACGGAGGAGCTCATCAAATATTATGTTTATCAGTTTTGAAGTACTCGCTACCTATACATAATAAATGATCATGTATATTCGGTATTTGGACGTTTCCATCGAAGATTTCGGTGGTACTAGGTACTGGACATTTCAGCCCTGAATCATTATGATGTATTCAATGTACAATGTATAAATTGAAAAATAAGTTCTTTGGTTTTACTCGAAGTATAATATGATCATCTATTGACTATAATTGTCATTCACGTTATGGATTTATCACCCAATTTAATGGGTAATGATTGATAAACCAATGTCATGTAAAAGGATTATTGAATTTGTATCATTATTTAATGAAAAATGTCGTAAACAGTACATTTATTTATTTGTATGTTAATGAATTAAATTTATAAATTATAAATTTGTAAATTCATTCATTTGCATTGCATATTGTTGTTTAGTATTTTTACTTTACTATTTTCACAGATGTAACTATGCCTTTAGATATAAATAACAAAATAATATGTATAATAATATAATGCATTATCTATCTACACTCACTGAATATCAGCTAGTGATTAGTGAATACCGCGGTGTAAAATATATTTTTTTGTATATATTATTTTAAGCTACGATCTTAGATAATTTAAGCAATGCCACCCATAAATAATATTATTAGAAGGTACATTTTAAATCGTGGTTTGACCAAAGAACAAACTTCAGTGCATAATATTGGTCTATATCACGGTCTTGTATGTATACAATTTATATTATCTATGGTGCCACCGTGTTCAATACTGATACCCATAGATAATATTGTATAAAGACCGTGATATGTTTGTTCTTTGGTGATATCACAGAATAGAACAATAGACCAGTATTATGCATTAATGCGTAGAAGTATGATCGAACCACGATTTAAGATGGACCTTTTATATACCACAGAATAGACGAAATCTATTTCATCTATTCTGTGTATAAACTGTATATACCTTATAAAAAATAATAATATTATCTATAAACGTCCTGGCTAGCCGTACTCTATGTTACTCTGTGATACGGACCTAACCTATAAAACCTATGTTTTGTACACAATAATAATAATAATAATATTTCAAAACCAGTGATAGTGATTTTGGTGATGTGTTCCCGTCTGCGTCTACTACTATATTACACCAACAGTTATTACCATAGAAAAGTAATAAATTCAGTCATTCCAGTGAATCGTGAAACGAACCACGACATTGGTGATCGTTCGAAACAAATTTTATACTTTGATGCCATTCTAAACCGGCAGTAACTGCAGCTTAGTACTTACGTATCGCATTAGGCATCCGTGGCCGTCCGTCGCGCGTATACTCATATACATGTCATTGGCAGTACTCTGCCGTCGCGTTCAACCGTCACCTCCGGACACTGGCCAGGACGATCTAGAGCTGTTATGATAGTGTTGTTCGTGCG
Source organism: Myzus persicae (assembly GCF_001856785.1). NCBI lineage: Eukaryota > Metazoa > Arthropoda > Insecta > Hemiptera > Aphididae > Myzus > Myzus persicae. The sequence goes on from NW_019104000.1 coordinate 149,245, forward strand.
CAGGTAGACCAGGAAAGTTTTTGCTCCCTTACTCCCTTCGACAACTCGTTTCGCCATCATGTTTCGCAGCAAGTTCCGTCTGCATACTTGCAAGATAATCATTGCCACGTCGCTGTTGTGGATCTTCATTGACATCATGGTACTCATGTACTACACTGATTGCATAGGTCCCAACTGCAAGGTGAAGAGCACCTCTGTTGTCAATTCCGATGACGGTGTCAATGAGCTGTTCGCAGCCTCCGCAGCACCACGCATGGGATGGGGACCTGTGCAGGACAACATGCTTGACCGTTTCAGGCACGGTGGTGACCGCAGCGACGATTCCACTTATCCTAGTCACATGTTGATGCGCTGGAAGCCGATGCCTCCTGTACGTGAAAAGCGTGGTAAACATGGCGAAGGAGGACGCGGTGTCACTATGAAACCTGAACAAGAAGCTATCATGAAACAAAAATTCAAAGAGAACCAGTTTAACATAATAGCTAGCGATATGATCTCACTGAATCGATCTTTACAAGACATAAGACAAGGAGAATGTAAAAGCAAACAATATCCTACTTTGATGCCCACCACTTCAATAGTAATCGTGTTTCACAATGAAGCGTGGTCCACTCTTTTGAGGACTGTGTGGAGTGTCATTAACCGATCACCACGATCCCTCTTGAAAGAAATTTTGTTGGTAGATGATGCAAGTGAAAGAGGTAAGTTCAGTTGCCCAAATGTATGCTTGAAAATAAGACTGCCATCTCTGTATATTTTATTTTGTCATTTCAGATTTTTTGGGAAAAAAATTGGAAGACTATGTTGCCACTCTTCCTGTAGAAACTAAAGTGCTAAGGACAGAAAAACGTTCTGGTCTTATAAGAGCTCGATTACTTGGAGCTAAACATGTTACAGGCCAAGTGATAACATTTTTGGATGCACATTGTGAATGTGCTGATGGTTGGCTTGAACCACTTTTAGCTAGAATTGTACTAAATCGGTATGTTTAATTACCTACTTATAAATTTGTTTGTATTATATTTCATTAAAAATGTTAATGAAATATTTTTATTATTAGGAAAACTGTAGTGTGTCCAGTAATTGATGTAATATCAGATGACACATTCGAATATGTTACTGCATCTGATATGACATGGGGTGGATTCAATTGGAAGCTGAATTTTAGGTGGTATGTATTTCAATAAATTTGAATATGTAATTTGTTTAACTCAATATTTTTGATATTCATTTTAGGTACAGAGTTCCTCAAAGAGAAATGACTCGCCGAAACCAAGATCGCACAGCACCATTAAGAACTCCCACGATGGCTGGTGGACTATTTTCTATAGACAAAGATTATTTTTATGAATTAGGCTCATACGATGAAGGAATGGATATATGGGGTGGTGAGAATCTTGAAATGTCATTCAGAGTAAGTATTGTGTACCACAATCCTTAAGTGAAATAAATCATATATTTAAATTTAATTTCATTCTGGTTAATCAGTAAAATGTCAAATAAAATATGAATAATTTCTATACAGATACTTGAATTAAAAATTGGGTTTAGTACAGAAATTAAATATTCTTTTTAAGAAATTTAGTTATGGGGGAAAAGTAGTTGATGTGGATATTTCTAGGTGTGGCAATGTGGCGGCACACTGGAAATAATACCATGTTCGCACGTAGGTCACGTATTTCGTGACAAGTCACCATACTCATTTCCGGGAGGCGTATCGAAAATCGTGTTGCACAATGCAGCTCGTGTAGCTGAGGTTTGGATGGACGAATGGCGAGATTTCTATTATGCAATGAATCCAGGTATAGGATAATATATGTGGCCTGTGAAAATTAGTTCCGCTTTTCTAAAATTTACTAACATGAAACAACTATCTAACCAAATTAATGTTGCTTTGCTGGTTTAAATATTATTGTTCCCGTATTATAATATTTAAGTTAAGTATATTATAATGTTTAATACAAAATATAAAAATGATAAGAATTAAGGTTTACACAGTCCTCCATGCATTTTGTATGAATCTGTGCAGTCCTCACTTGTACGTATTGATTGATGTGTGCCACAATTGATACAGAGGGGTAGGAAATGGATATATTGTGTTTGTGTTTGTGTGTCTAAATACATACATCTTTATTCATATACAACATGAACCAAGAGTTTTCTTTCAATATTATCTATATTGAAATGATTACTCATAGATTTGGATGTGTGGCGGCACACTGGAAATATCGCCATGCTCACATGTTGGTCATGTTTTTCGCAAATCCACACCTTACACTTTTCCCGGTGGCACATCACATATAGTCAACCACAACAATGCCCGCCTCGCCGAGGTCTGGATGGATGAGTGGAAACATTTTTACTACGCCATAAACCCAGGTACCCCTTCTCCTATGTGATTGACAACATTTCAAGCACACAAACACTTATACTTATTATTGTGACAGTGTGATATTTTTCTCTACACCCTTGCACACCACGTAGTTATGAATGTTTATCTTTTTATTTTTCATAACTTGATACACAATATTGTTTTTGATTATTTTTTAATCACTATTTTTTTTACGTATTCTTCATTGAATATTTATTTAAATAATAGATATCCAACCAATAATTTATTTATGAATTTAAAATTATCATGCATGATTAAAGATGTTGGCATATTTTTGTAATTTCAGCAGTTTTTATAGTTGACTCATTGATTTCATAGTTTAACACTACATTATAATTTATATGGTAAATTAGGTAAACGGACTGTTGATTCTCGCAGTAAAACGTAGTATGTGAACAATTGGCTCTTGTCATAATTTTATACCAGGACAATTGGTCTCCAGGCCTATTCATTTTATTGAGTATTTTGTTTTGCAGCATAATACATTTAACAAATGTATACTATCATATCACAAAGTGTCACTTACAAAAACAGTTTATCAGTTGAGGAGCATTTATAAATAAGATGAATTAGGATACACATTTAGATTGGCTATAAATTATAACAGACTAACTTTTTTTAAGAAACTGTTTTAAAATATACCATGATCTACATTTTTTAGTAGTAGATTCTACACTGACTACTCTCCATAATTTATTATCTCAATCAATATTTCCCTTGGTAATGTCATTTATTGCTGATTATTCCGATTATTGAAACTGTTGGTGAACTGTATATTTTAAATGATTAATAGTTGTCACTGATCTATATGCTCATGTGTATTGGTAATAATAATGAATTGTCTTAATACTAGCCATTGAAAAAAAAAATATACCATATCATAATTACAATAAAAAAAAAAAAAAAAAATTCAATGTCCCAGAAAAGTGAATTGTCTGTCCTGCTCAATTGTCCATGTATACAATTATGACGGGGCTAATTGTCCAAATGCTGATATTTTTGGGGAACTAATTTTCCTAAATTTGGTAAATTAAATTATATTAAATAAAACTAGTTTGCATGTTGTACACTTTATAAACTTGGCCTTGTGGATTATAGTTTTATTTACTTGCATGATATCTATTGATCACGTTGTTTGTTAAAAATAGCATTATGGGCAAACAATTATTGTTATCAGCATAATTTTTTATATAATAGTTTTAATTATTTACGAATAATAAATGATAACTATTAAATTAAAAGTGTGTATTAATTTAATTTTTTTAATAATAAGGTGCGTCTAACGTTGAAGTTGGAGATGTTTCTGAACGTTTGGCTTTAAGAGAAAAGTTAAAATGCAAGTCTTTCCGTTGGTACTTGGAAAACATTTATCCTGAATCTCAAATGCCACTTGATTACTATTATCTAGGAGAAGTCAGTAAAACAAAACTAACCCTAGATCAATGTTTAATAATGACTTTTTTGTTTGTTCAGATTAAAAATGTTGACTCCCAACAGTGCCTAGATACAATGTCACGGAAAAGCGGTGAAAAAGTTGGCATGAGTTATTGTCATGGTCTTGGTGGCAATCAAGTAATTCAATAAGTTTATTTTATGTTTCAAATGTTTTATGTTAATCTTTAAATATGTTAACAGGTTTTTGCATATACTAAACGGTCACAAATTATGTCTGATGATAATTGTTTAGATGCTTCCAACATTGTTGGACCAGTTAGTCTAATCAGATGCCACGGTCTTGAGGGCAATCAGGCATGGGTTTATGATTCAAAGGTAAATTTGTTAAATATTCCTGATTATTGATATGCAGAATTATTAGAATAATTTGCAGTTATAATATATTATTCGGCTAATCAATTATTTACTTTTCAGGAAATGACAATAAAACATAAAACTACAGATCAATGTCTAGAGCATTCAATGTCTGCTGATCAGTATGCTGCCATATTAAATGAATGTGATGGTTCACGTAGCCAACAATGGACAATGAAGAGTAACTTTCACTGGCAAGCTAGCTCAAGATAACGTAATCTAATTTTTTACTCTTTACTTTAATCAAGTGTTATTTGTTTATATATGCATATATACATTTTGGGGATCAAAATATTTACTTATAAGTTCTTATGAACAAAAAAATCTACTTAAATAATAAAATAAAAAAAATCTTTTATATTACCGAACAAATTAGAAATAACTTCCATGACAGTTCAAAAATACTTATGATAGATTCTTAAGAATTTCTACTTGGTGACTATTTATCCTTGCCCAAAATATTACACTCTTTACAATACCGCACTAATATTTTTAACACAATAAAAGGATTCAGTGAAAACACTTGTGATATTTATATATTATGATATAAGTTATAATTATTATTATATTATATTTTGTATAATAAAAAAATTATAAAATAATTTTTCCCTCTTATTAAAAAAATTACCTTGTGGTTTAGAATTGAAATACATAATATGTTATGTATCTGATATTTACATCCGCTTTTCTTTTTTATACAAACAAATTCAAGTGTTCCATTCGTTTTTGTACTATAACTAGGTAGTTTTTTCTTCTTTTTATTCAATATAGTCATTAATGCTCAAAATTATATCCCATATGGAGTTGTGAATATAATATATTAAGTTTGGTACACTAAAATGCTGTTAATATTGTACGGTATATTATGTTCATTATCATGTGGTAACATAGACACTAACAATACAAAAATAAGTTGTTGTTAGTTTATACTATATATAGTGAATACTTGCGATTTCCACTTGTTTTATCCATACTTTTAATTCAAATGAATTAAATTGTTCATGATTCACCTTTCAAAAGGGTGTGTATATACTATATATATAATATATATACCTGCATATAGGATATGTGAGCTTCATTGTAAATTTAAAACTGATGACTGATCTAGTTATTTTATTATGTGTCTAATGAAATAAGGAACAACTTTTTTATTATGAAATATCAATTTCTCATTTGTTTTTTAGGTAATAATATATATTTCTTTTTAAGCAATAATGAAATTCCATTTTTAGTTCTTAAAAATATGTATGGGGGTTAGAAGATCGGTAAATAATAGTTTGAATTTATGCTAAACATTTTAATTTTAATTTTAACAAAAATCCTGTCTAAGTAAATGTCTTATCTCTCCTTTTTTTTGGTATAAATATATATCTTTAATCTTAATTTACCTAATAAGCATTTATTTTTGTACTAATTCAATATTTGTGTCATGGAATTACCATATCAAATGATGAATTTTGAATGTTTGTATAATGTTAATACAACAATTTTTAAAACAAAAATGATTCAACTCTAAATCACTTATTTCAAATGCACTGTTAATTTCTGTTTAAATATATTTTTAAAAAAAAATTAATCAAAAATATAGACAAAGAAAGTAAAACATTTTTATTGAAAAAAAATCTACTAAAACTTCTATTTTATGAGAATTTTGATGAATGAAATAACTATTACTTAGTAGTGATCAGAAATTACTTAGTAATGGAGTAAATTGAAATATTTTTTACGGTTTATTATAAATAATAATATAATTATTATATATTATGACCTTGTTTTAAGATTTTGATAGATTTATTATGTATATTATGCAGTTAGTTAATCTTCCCAGTCATATTATGTTTTATTTTTATGTTCAATGTTTTTTTTATACATATATATTTATATATATTTGTTTGGCATCTCTTGGTCATTATAAATGTGTAAGTGTGACATGTGTATGTGTATTATTTGTCTTCTATGATTGAAAGATACTCGTTTAAATCAGTATACAATATTGACAATTGTTATTGATACAATAAAAATATTATTATTTAATTAATGTGACAAACATACCAAGAGATGTCGACCAAAGCAATATGTTTATTTTTTGATTATTATTATTATTTTATTTTTACCATTTACATATTTGTTCATACAATATGTGTCCACATTTTGAAATGTGATAATATTACTTTATTTTACCAACCATTAACATTATGTGCAATCAGATATTATACAGACAAAGTCAAAATATGTTGTGTATTATTTTTTTTATATGCCTTTTTTTCGTTTATGAATATTTTAATATTATTTGTATGTGTTGTTTATTATTTATATTAGATTATATTTTGTACACCAGAAGTAAATCAAATCGCATCAGAGCCATCGGTGCAACTTTATATTATTATCAATAATTAGTTGTATTAAGTAGGTAGCTAAATCATCAGTATTTAAATTTTTTTTTTGTTAAATGTGATAAAATTTGTTCGTCTAAAATTAAATTTTGTATTTAAAATAATATAGTTTACTATTTCTTTAATAGTTAGATATTTCCTTTTCCTCATAATAAGTAATAACTAAACAAAATCTAGAAACCTTATGATTTTAAAATTATGTTTTAGTGTTGAACATAAAATGTACAAGCATTGTACTTATAAAGATAGGGAAGACGGGAGGTAGCAAAAATGAGCAACTACTGTCTACTTAACGACGAACAGTTAGCATGGTTGTCCTCCTACTGGTCTAAAGTATAAAAAAAAATACCTCAGATTCGGCCATCATCAATATTGGAGGGGAAAATCTTAGTAGTAAAAAATATATGTACTCATAGATTGGTAGTGGATAATAAAATTGATGACACACGTTCGTATTTTTTCGTAAAAACAATAAAGTAAGTGTTTATTATACGTGATTAAAATATAAGTGCCGTGAACAATAATTATTTTTTAATACTATTCTGGTGATAACACGGAAGCATTTTATTGATCTTTTATTAAAGGCAAAACCACGTGCCAAGTTTGGTACTGTACAAAAACATATCAATACATTTTCTTAATATTTCATGGTGAGTGGAGGGAGATAGGCACATAAATTCCCCTTCGTATATGTGCCTGCATATTATAATAGTTTGAGATACCATCGCCACGTCATATAATCATATTATTATTTAATTACCGACTTGTACCGATTACGAAAGACTAGGTGACTCGCATTATTGATATACCTAATATAAATATGTGATACATTATTTTAAAACATTTATACCATGACATTAAATTGTCTACTCGACACGCCGTGTTAAGCTTAATTTCGATTGGGTAAAAGTACGAGTTTCCGTACAACTGCAGTGTCTGACATTTGACAGGATCGTGAAGGAGGCCATAGCAACCCCTCAAAACATCCCCCTCGGAGATTACCGTTTTATGAATTTTACCGTCCAATTTATGATGTATAATAATTCATGTTAATATTTATAAAGTGTACATTAAAAGAATAAACAAACCAGAGAACATAATTTAACGATTCACCTGACTGTTGAGGGACTATATTGACTATTTGACTATTTTATTAATTTAATTAAGTATTGATAAGTATATGTATTTACTATTTTGTTTCTACCGAATAGTAAATGACCGACATCTTTGGTGCAACTCTGTTACTAGGTAGGTACATAATAAATTACAATGTAGCATAATAATGCTTAGTACTTACACAGTTACACCTATTGCAATATCATATTATCATATATACCATATAACTTAAATATGTACATATATTATATAATATATAATCTGGTGTAGTCACCGCACTTGCGTCATTGGCAGGGCTAGCAGCAGGACGGATGATTTTCGTACGCTATATTACACCACGTATATGCTCCTATAGTCCTATATACACCCACTGTCCCACTGGTAGAACCGATATTGTTTTTCGAGTTTCTCTTCGAATACGTCCTGGCGACGACAAACTTTAATCCCCTACCCGGCCCACGGTAAAGGTTTAGATTACAACTATGAAATTTATATATCGTCATACCTGCGGTGTATACCGAGAAAGTGGGCGCAGAAGTCCATGCTAACGTCGGGCCATGGCCCGAACTCTTTTTTTAAAAATGTGGCCAAACGGTCACATTTTATTTACATCATAACTTTATTATGAGTATGAGTATATTAAATCCACGTCACTGTAATTACGAGTTAATATATTTTAGGGCAGGTATTTCTATATTAAATAATTAATAAATTGAGGCCGCGAAGTTGTAGGTATTGTTAATAATTTGTTACAAATGTGTGCGTGCGGTGTACCTACTTAATAATAATATACACTGCAATAATACGATTTTAAGTAATATAAAATAAACTTCAAACTTGGATTGGCTACCTATATATAACGAGTGCAGTTATAAAAATTATTATCATTTTACTGTATAGATTAATTACGAGTATTTATAGATAATGACGTTAAAAGGTTCGAATACAATTATACCGCCTTGCCTATAAAATAGCCTTGACTGTCACTTAACATCTCTCGATACCCACTTAATAATAATATGGTACTGAAAACTCGAAATTTTCTATAAATATCAAAAATCATAAGACTCTATCAAAGTGTGAAATAATAAATTAACTGCTATAGGGTACGAAAATCAGAATATTATACTATTATATGAGGGAGGAGCTACAAAATCAAATTTCATCTCTCCATTTTTCACTATTTTTCAGAAATAAGATTTACTTAAAAACCTATTAATGTATACAGCATACTGTACAGTATACTATACGTGTAACGCATACTTTTGACGAAAATGTTGAAATGTGAACTAAATATTAGTGTAGGGAACAAAATCATTAGAATTTCATCAGTTTAGGGGTGATTCAATAGTTATTTATTTTTATTTTATTTTAAATACATTACTAAGCTTAGTAAATTGTTTACGCATATGGAAATAATATAGGTAGGTATTTCTAACTTTTTATAAAAACTTTTGAAAACAGTGAATGTCGTCTCAAATATTTTGATGATTTAAATTTAAAATTGATAACAGGCAACTGCATCGGGGAAATAGTGTGGTTTTTATGTGATTTGGAATAAATTCGTTTTGACATTATTTTTGTCAAAGGAAATAGTGAGCATTTTGTTCTTATCGTGGAATGTTAAAGTCAACATTTCAAAAGAAATGGTACTTTAACAAAATCAAACTATGGCCTTTTCTCTCGTCAAAATTGACATAATAAAATTCAATATTGATATTGTTATACGTTTTGATATTATGAGAATCAACTGTAGGTCGAATGACGGTTTATGTTTAGTGGGCGTATTTATTATTATTATTTAATTACTGTAATACCGTACACAAACTGATTATTTTAAAGGAAAACACTTATTTATATCACAAAATACTAACGTTTTTGAAAATATTTTTCTTACATGAATTTTAGTAATGAAAAACAATACATTTTTGTTTTTATCGTATTATTTTTTTAAAGTTTTTAGGGTTCCGTACCCAAAGGACCTGTTTGTCCGTCTGTCGCCTGGCTGTATCTCATAATTCTCATGAACCGTGATACTTCGACGGTTCAAATTTCTACAGATGACGTATTTCTATTGCCACTACAACAACAAATACTAATAATAAAATAAAATAAATATTTAAGTGGGGCTCCCATACAACAGACATGATTTTGTTGCCGTTCTTATAGATAATGGTACGAACACTACGAACCCTTCGTGTGCGAGTTCGACTCGCACTTGGCCGGTTTTACATTTTACTATTAGGTACTGTCAGTTTACTACTATGCTAGTCTAAACTGTAAATACTTTTAACTTGTAAATTCTAGTCGTCTAAAATTAAATTTTTAAATCAAAATTCTCTAAAAACAATATTATACTCAGGAATATAAAAAATAATTTCAAAATTGTTAATACTTTTTGAAGTAATAAGTGTTAACAGTTAAAATAATCGCCCTGTATACTTCCTAATGTAGGTACGCGTGACCCCATATAAATATATATATATAATAGGTAATGAAAACAGGCGTCGTCGGGGCCCCGATGACAAAGTGGGTTGGACGGGTGGGTGAGCGCTGACGACCCAACGGACTAGAAATTTAATATAGACAAATAAATAGTGTATAATATTTTATTATTATTACTATATATATATATATATATATGTATACATTTTCTACTTAGTATATTAGTGTTGGATATATACATAGTTTTCCGTCATTACAGATCGAGACAGCTGATAAGTTTAATGCGTTGAACGTAGCGTCTATATAGGTAGCTATATATTATGACATATGTATTTAACGATAAGAATATATTATACCTATATTATGCCCTATTACCTGTAGCCATAACCAAGTTAACAATTTTATTAATTTCTCTAGACGTGTGCAGACCAATAATTTAAAAACAATATAAAATCTTAAATTCTAAATGATACCCGCACAGAACCGTTTTTTTGAACATGGCGGTCAATGATTTTTACAATTATTAAAAATTACAACACATCCCTAGCTGCCATTCGATGACATTGGAACCCCAGCAACAAAAAACGTATTTACGTTTATTATTGTGAAGTATTATAATCCTTGTGGACATTTCAAATTTGATTACATTTTTTTGAAATTAATGAGGCATTCTGCTGTGACAAAAGTATAACTTTTTTTAAATGTTTATCTTTAGTACTTGCGCCTTTTACATTTAATTATTAAGTTAAAAATAATAAATCACAAATTATAACACCCACAGACGATTAAAATAAATTCAGTTGCAACTTTAAATCTCCATATAAAAAGAAGGGTTGACTGATGATTTTTTGTATATTATTTTTATTATTTTACAGATAACCTACTTCCAGTTAAATTTCGTTAGGATAAACAGATAAAATTGTAAGTGAATATACACTGTCAGAAATAATTTGAATCCTTTATTTCTTCTCTCGGTTTTCAAAATTTCATCCTTCAGCATTTACATTATCCTTAACACGTAAGCATTTAGCATTAATTTTCTTCTCGCACAAAAGTGTATACATAATTTTAATAATAATTAAACTGATTAAATACAAATATCACAATTATTTATTATTTCATTAGTTAAATGAAAATCATACAAAAATCTCGTTAAATACCTGTCTATTTATTCCTACAGTATAGTTAGGAGATATATAGTTGGAATCCGCGACTGCCGGCCAATGGTCCTGTGCGTCACCAAAGTGGGGATGGGAATGCATATTATTTGCTTTACAATATTATGTAGATATCTACATTGTACAACAAAAGTTATAATGTCTGCACTTCTTCACCACAATGAAAATTATAAATTATAACTTCAATGGTTCAACCACAAACACACTTTGTCACAACATATGTGTATAAATGTATAATATATTATACACATTATGAATATTTATAATTGTTAATTAGTTCTATAGGACACATTGATTGATATACCCATTGTATATTATACAGGTACATATTCAGATATTTTACTTTTATTACATCAATTAAATATCTCCTACATAAAAAGCCGAGATTAGATAACTTTTCTCACTTCGCTCTCTTTGACACAGGATAGTATAGAGTATTTCTGAAAATAAATTTGAACACAAAATGTACGGAATCAATTAAGAAAGAAATCTTTATACCATCGTATTTTTTATCATAAAATTATGTATTGAAAAACAATACCTGAAATATACCTATGAAATTGTATGATAATTTATACCTATATCTACGGGCTATGGCTATACTTATTACATATAACTTATCAGTTATTAACTATATTGTTATTTATTATCATTGTGATGTATTTTAAAACTAAGAAATAACGCAATGAAAGGACTCTCTGAAATAAATGATAATACTTCGTTTTTATAATAGATAATTTTGATATATTAATTAAGTCCTATTTTCTACCAAAAAAACAGTTACTTAAAAAATGTCCCTGCAGGTTTCATTCTAAATAACGTTTCCATTATTTGATCGGCTCTGAGAACAGTTCTCATATTATATTGAGTTAGGCAATCTATAAACAAAAGGTCTATTAATGATTATTTTGTTGATCACATTCTTCACAGTATGTATGAATATAATAGAACTTTAGACATACACCATAATATTACTAATCGGTAGGTTAACTTAACCTACCTTGGGCAACAGTAAATTGGTTAAAATATTTAATCTGCGAATCAACGAAAAGGTAATAACTAGATATTATATATATTTTATAAAATTTAGTTTTGTGTAGTTAATCAAAAACAAATTGCTCATTATTGTATTGTGTTATGTTTTTATGTTATTGTTTTCACGAATTGTAAATTATCCGTCAAATAAAGTTTATAATAGTACCATATTAACATAATACATTGTTGCACACTATATGTAAAACTAAAAAATCACTAAAATTAAATCAAAATAACAATGTAGCCGATTTGTTTAATTTTATACTGAAAATCCTTTTGCACCAAATACGCTTTGTTTGTTAAATGTTCAAAACATTTGAAGATAATTTCTATAATACCATTTTATATACTACGAAATATATTTATGTATTGCAATAAATTTTTTTTTTTTAAATTATTTACTCGATTAAATAGTAAGATATATGGACATATGTTAATATACACGTATACTTCGAGAAGTGATTTTCTTGTCATTAAAACGGACTCTTAAATTTTTATACTTTAAACTTAGTATATAATAATTAATTATATAGTTCTTTAAATTTCCTAAATAAATGTTAGCAGTTTCAAAACGGAAATATACGGAATGCAACGTTTTAAAATTATTAAAATATAGGTATTGTATACAAATTACAAATGCATACTTTATTAAGTACTAGGTACGAAGAATTATTCATAAATGAAAAATAATATTATAAATATAAAAAGACAAATATAATATAAGTTTAACAATACGGAGGGGTTGCGGGAGGAAATCGAAAAACTGAGCATGACTGTTTTGAGGAAAACTTTTCGACACGTGAAACTCGTGCGACGCGCAGTTGGAGTAGTGTAGTAGACCTGTTGACAACATATTTTGTTCATTAAATTATTGAACAATAAGAATAAATATAACGCAATCATTCTGGTTTACAGTGTCATGATTTCTATTTGCAACTGGCATATGCTTATTTGGATTACAGCCGCATACGGTAAGTGAATATATAATTAAATATTAAACAATTATTACCTATCAATAAAAAAATATAATTTTGTTATTTATATTTACAATTATCACACATAATTATACATTATGATTCAATAAGTTTTACTATTTTTAACCCAATAATAATAATAATATATTCTAAATATGTTTTTAATAACAACTTATACTTCAATAATAACTTTTTTTTAATGTGTTTGTAATTACGAATTAAGCTTAAAAAAAAAATTCATATCTATTGGTATTGATTATAAATACTAAATTATAATCAATATACATTTAAAATCAATGGTATTGGCTTACCTTCAACTTGATGCATGATATGATGTTTCTCTCAATAAAGATATTCGTTAAAGATTGTAAACAAAAATATTTTTTAAATATAAGCTATAAAAACATAATATTTTAGAAGGAAAAAATATTTATTATATACCTATTTAAATTTACTATTTATCAAATAATTTTAATTTACATGCCATTATTGTACTGAGCTTGTTTTTTTTTAATTTTAAACTTTATCACATGTTTTGGTAGTAGATAATGTGCTAATAAATTACTCATTTTTATAATATTAACAATAATCGTTCGAATGATAGTTAAATAATAGATTATACTAGTCCAAACATATATTTGCACCCATTCAAACTTGTGTTATCTTTTATTGTTTATTGACTTTTGCATTTTAAGACCAACGTACAAAAAAATATAAGTAAACGCATATATTACATAAGAATAATATTTAGTAGGTAATTTTACATGTTGTATTAAATTTATTAGGTATGCGGACTTATAGTCATTAATTTACTAATCATATTAAGAACATTATACTATTGGTTCGTTTGAAGTACAAAACACTATTTTTTTAAATTAACGCATAACTAATAAATTAGATTAAGTTAAAATTAAATTTCAAAAAAAAGGTCACCGATGACTACAGTCTATAATATCTACTAACCTAACCTAACCTAAGTAACTAGGTATGCAATATTAAAGTTATATTGATTTTGCTTTTGTGGAGCACAATGGGTAATAAACTTGTGATGGAGTGGTCGGACATCTTAAGTATGTTTATTATATTTTTATGATCCACCATCCACCTTTTTTTTTTTATACCTGGAAAGTTTCTCATTATTTCATTTCATCGCTAGATTCAACTTCAACAAATCAATGTTGATAAATTACTTTTACATAACTAAATCTAAGGACAATAACATAGTTGGTAATATTTTTTTCAAGTTGAAATTATCTAGAGGTAGGTATTCAAAATGTTAAAATAGTCCCTATGTGTAATTCATCGTCAACAGTATTATTAAATAGATATACAATTTAAATCAACCACAATTATTCATGGTATTCATAATAATAATAAAAATGTGCCTAATAGACAATTGAATTTGGTTGGATGTATTCATAAGTTAATAAATGTATAGCTTAGCTCTAAAATGTATTGATTGCGAATTTTTACTAGTAAACACCTTGGTTGCATTAAGAAAATGAGAACTCTATATTAGTTTCGTGCAGAGAAAATACTACTAAATTAAGTCGAATATAATATTAATTGTTACACGAACTTCTTTGATTCAGCACTAGTAATCTTCTCAAGGTTATTAGTATAAATAAAAAATATTATCAGTATAAATGTAAATAAATCTTTTAAAAAGCCCTTTGGGTAAAACTTAAGCGTGACCTTACTTGATTATAAAATGATGTAAACCATTTCAGCACGTTTATAATTACTATTAATATTGTATACATTTTTATGCGTTTTTGACGTGACCAGGCGTAATAACTCACGGTAGTCACCAAAAAAGGACCGATACCTCCGATTCTATGTCATCACAGGTCAGTATTTTATACTATACAGATACTAAAAAATTAAGATTATTACAATTTTAATTCTAAAACAGTTTATGTACCTAACCAGTATAGGTATAACTAAATATTGCGTTATTCGAAGAACACATTTAGAGACATATGTTAACACAACACTTTAATAGGTACCCATATATTAGTATATTACTTAAGTTATATATATTACGCGGTTTTTAATGCATTTAACCTCGGATATATCTATCCTACCCTTTTGAGTTATTTTGATTACAACATTAAAGACTAATTAAACCTATATTTTAAATACTCGATTTGAATCACGAGGTTCACAAAAATATTAGTATTTGGGTGTTCCGGGGTTTGAATAAAGTAGTTGAAAAGTTATTTGACCATTATTTAACCATCACTATAATAACCTATGTATTCACTATTTGGAAAGCAGCGAAAAAAATACTTTAGGGTGGGTGGTGTAAAAATATTAAATGTGAGTCAAGGAAAAAGAAGTTCAAACCCCCAAAGCGTACTGGTGGTCATTTTAAAATAATTAAAAGTTTAAATAGTTATTTATTCGTTAAGTTTGGTATATGAGAGCAATTTCAATTAAATTTGAAAGCTTAATGGTAAGCAATCTTTAAATAGGTCGCCTAAAGGGGTGTTTCACACACATATATTATACGATGCAGTCACGATTTACAAATGAGATTCTCAGAAATCTGATGCTTTATCAAACTGATAACTAATGATAAAAAAGTTTAATTTCGCTAACGAGATATTATTCCACACGTCACACAGGTAGAACATAATTTTATAAAGCTTTAAGTATAATGAACTCAACATATTTGACCTATAAAATATAGAATGATATGAGATATTTTGTTAGGAAAACGTTCAAGACTTTTTTTTTACTGACTAGACTAAATTTAATTAACTATATCAACTATATGTATAGGTAATCGGTATATCGTATACACCTATGTATTTATTAGCTTTTATTCATATAAATCATCACAGCTCAATAATTTCAGAACGAATTATGAAATACTAATAAAAATATATAGTAATCATATAAAGTAATTTAATTTTAATTGCAGTCTATATTGCAATGCAAAGTAAAGAAATAGGAAATCTGTAAATGTTTAAGTAGTTTTATTATTTGAAGATTACATTTGAAAGAGATAATTTAGTATTGAATCTTGTGGTAAAGTTTTGGAGAAGATAAAATAAACGCTGGCTGGGTTTAATTTATTCAATTAAATATGAATTAGTCGTATAAGTTTAAATTTACATGATATTGATAGGTCAAATAAAGATAGTGCAAGACGTAGACTACATAGTTGTTTAACCTTCAAAAATCTATTCAGTAATTGTTGATTATATACCTATATTATAATCCCTGACATGTTTTATATCATTATTATTTAATTTTTATTTAAGACGTGATTAATTTTTATTAGATTTATGCAAATGTCACGTATAAAGTGAACAAAAATTCTGGTGATTTCGTCCGTGTTGCCGAACCTTTATCCAGTGTAAAGTTACAAAAATTAAACTTCAATTTTGATAATCAAGATACCCGAGATTCTGAAGTATTTGGTATAACAAAAAAGGGTGGAATAGTATTTATCAAGAATGCGGAACTTCTACGAACATTTAATTATTCGCAATTTACGTAAGTTTAGAAAAATTCAAATAATTTATTTTTAATGGTTGTTTACTAGTTTATGATTCAAATCATCATAGATAGAGTCAGTGAACCGGGTTTACAAAAGTGTACAGAATAACTTATTATTTATTATTAATTAACATTGTTATGAAAACTAAGTATCTTTTTTAGGCTGAAAATAAGTTATGGCAAAAATAAAAAAACAGAAATAATTATAGAACTTGACAATCTACCAGATGAACAATGCAAGAAAACATCACACTGTTCTGATATTCATTTAGACACAAAATCGGAATGCACATCGTCATGTGGAATAGGGTGTGTAAAGTATAAGAATTTGAAATTTTTTTTTATAAAGGAATTTATTTCAATTCATGCGTTTTTATAATCAATAAAATGTCACTGAATAGTTAAAATTGAAAACAGAATGTTCATGCTCTACCTAGGTATTAGATGATATTTTGATATTGTTTTAAGAATAATTATTAATTATACATTCATCGTCATTACGAGTCCATACTGTTTTCCTAATGTCACGATTAAATTATAAATTATGAAGTTTTTAAAACCAACTATAACCATTTATATTAAGTAATATTTTTGCCTGCAGTTTGAGCAAATAATATTTTAACTGCACAATTTTTTCATATATATGATGCAATAGGTAGAAATAAGTAATAACTAATATTTATTCAAATCTTCGTAGAACTATCTCAAAATGCCAATGGAGAGAATCATCAAACCCCGATATACTCACTGCGACTTATTCAACTTGTACCCCGGATATCAACACTTGTCCAGATGGAAATTGTGACAGCCTGGAAAAAATGAACCACTTAATATGCCCACAAGACTGTACCAGTAATTATGACTTTTATTTAGTTACTAATATAAATATTTTTTACAATATGATTATGATGATTATGATAAAGATGAAGTATTTGGCACCGGAAAAGAAGGTATAACTACAGGGATTTCGGCAGCTAAAGGCGTTTGTACGTGTGACGAAATTGGAAAATGTACGTGTGAAACAAAACTCCCCACAGGACCGTCGAAAAGTCAAAAAATTCAAAATGAGTCCGTTATACTAGCACATACCCCAAGTAAATAGTTCATCTGTTGCTCATAAGTGTTGAGTCTAAATTAATTTTGTTATTAAAAATTACCATCGAAATATTATTTTTTATTCAGTAAATGATGAACAAGACACGTGCGGAAATTGGTGCGACAGCAATGTTAATACGAGCATAATAATAGTAGTAGCGTTTGTAACAACTGGACTTGTTATGTACTGTTGCAGAAATAGGTGAGTTTCAGTCTTAACTTGAACTAAAATAATATTATTATTATGATAGTTGTATACTTGTATCAAAACAATAAAATCGTTTCCAGAATCGTATGGATTTTGGGTGGTAATAAAACGAATAGGAACGTCAGAACACTCGAGGAACTGTTGCCAAACTACGATCAAGATGAATATCAACGGAACCCAATACCGAACAGAGATACTTTTACTATTAATGCTGTAAATAACACAATGGTCATTATTATTACACGACTGATATCATAATTTATTTGACAGGACTTTGACCCTAAATGGGAATTTCCAAGAAGTAGACTTATTCTGGAGCAGGTGATTGGCGAAGGAGAATTTGGTAAAGTTCTAAAAGCTCAAGCTATAGATATTCCTGGTACAAAAGGTAGTTATTCAACTAATATTAATATAACCTACCCATGAAATATGCATACATATATAAAAGCTATACAATTTCATGCACTTTACTTTGTACATTATTTCAAATTTTCAAATAAAAAAAATTGCATAATAATAATGAATTAAAAATATTAATTCAATCCATTATTATACCGGAAAATTTCCAGTCGACAGTCACGTTTCGATTTTGGTAAGGAACTCATGACTTCATAAGGCTGTAAGCGTTTGAACTATAATATATTAATATATGAACACATTCATTATTATTAATAAAAATGCTACGGCGGCGTCTACATGTCGTCCTGTAGCTATTATATGCATACTCAAGTTGTCTCACCCCTTCGATAGAGTGTCATTGAAGGGGTCACATTCCAACATTATTTTACGACTTTGTGTGTTTATTAAAAATGTATATGCATCTTAAAATATAAATTCTACATATTATAATATAGGCATGTCAACGGTCGCCGTAAAAACAATAAAAAACGATGCGGGAAAAACCGAAAAGGATGATTTGTTGTCAGAGTACAACTTGTTAAAAGACGTTAATCATCCAAATGTAGTTAAATTGCTTGGAGCTTGTACTACTCAAGAAGGACCATTTTACCTTATAATTGAATATGCCAAATACGGTTCGCTTAGGTTAGTTGACTTAATAATACATTTACATTTACTAAAAAAAAATTATCATTTAGATCATACCTCCGAAAGAGTAGAATCCTAGACAACAATACAAATGGCCTTGTTTCCAATACGGCAGGAAATTTCCAGCAAAACGAAAGCCTGGTATCTATGGCATTTCCACTTTACCCGATCAGTCCAAGAGATATTTTAAAATTTGCCTGGCAAATATCCAAGGGAATGGCTTATCTTGCAGAACTAAAAGTAAAATATTTCGTTTGTATTTAATTTTAACTAGCACAGGTACACTCATTGTTTCAAAGGATGCTTTGAAAATATATTTAAAATAATATACTTAAATACCTTTTAATTAAGAGTTTAACTTTAACTTATTATCTTATTAAATATTATTTTGACCAATCCATTTATGAAATACCTATTCAAAATCTATATACTTTTTACTTGCATCTAAAAACATTTATTTAAGTATAGGAATTTCAAATAATTTTAAAAATTATAAAGGAAAAACAAAAAAAAAAATCTTTAAAATTGTTTAAAAAATATTATGTAAAATATAACTATTCCTAACAATTTGGATTTTGAAACCCTAAATTGTGATGTCAAAATTACAAGATGCAGTACAATAGTAAGTCGGTAACACGCTTATTTGAATATAAATAACTTTTCACAAAATTAGTATAGATAAAATTAAATTAAATTAATCGCCCCAAAATACGAATTAGATAATATTTAATACTAATCACAAATATATGTTTATAAAATACTAATAATTAAAAAAATTGTATATAACTAATAAGTGTTTAAAAAAATAATTCGACATCAATATAAAATTATTTAACTAAATAAGTACTAAAATACACAGATTATACATATATTATATATTATAGTTAGTTCATAGAGATCTGGCTGCAAGAAACGTTCTAGTTACTGAAGATAAAGTATGTAAAATATCTGACTTCGGCCTGACCAGAGATGTTTATGAGGATAATGCTTATTTCAAAAAAACGAAAGGAAGGGGTCTGTTTACTTTTTTCTTTGATTAATAAGTCTGAATTACACTAATTTAATAAACATAAATTGTATCATAGTCCCAGTGAAATGGATGGCGCCAGAATCATTAGCAGATCATATATACACGAGTAGATCAGATGTTTGGAGTTTTGGAATCTTACTTTGGGAATTAGTCACTTTAGGAGCAGTTCCATATCCTGGAATAGTTGTTCAAGATTTATTTAAACTATTGAAAGAAGGATACCGAATGGATAAACCAAATAACTGTTCAGTTGAATTGTAAGTAAATAGGTTATCATTTATTGATAGGTATAAATATGATTAAACGCAGAATGATTACAAAGTGTTGGTATCTGTGCCTTTTAATTTTGAGATCAATTATACCAGGGACGTACCCAAGAATTTATAAAGGGGTGCCCAAATTTTTTTAACATGTAAAAAGTATAAAAAAATTATATCATTGAAAAACCAACAAAAATGTTTATTCATAAACTATTTAATTGGTGAAAGAAATAAGCATAACACCGTAGTATTTCAATTAAAATTGAACTTGATGACGTAATAAAATATAATTTTTAATAATTTAAAATTTCAGTCTCCTATTTTTTTTTAATAAGTTAAAAGTTCAATAACTTCTCCAGGAGTTACAAGTTCTTCTCGGTGGATACTTAACATGGCTAAACCATTGAGTCCATTTTCTGTCATAGTTCTTCTTAAATAAGTTTTAAGTCTTCTTAAAGATGAAAAACTTCTTTCAGGAGTACATGTTGTATAAGAATGTTTAAAAATGTCATCAATAACTAGTGAACTTATATTAAATGTTGTATCTCTTAATTAAAGAAGTAGTTGTGTTGCTTTTGAGGAAGTTTCTTTATCAACCCACTCTCTCGACTGTCATTGTTTCTAATAAGCTCACTATAGCTTCTTGTGAATCAATAAATTTCCTAATAGATTCATGTTTTTCTACCCACAGTGTCGCACATAACTTTATTCATTTTCTTTCTTTGAATTTTGTATAATTTGATATTTTATTTCTTACCTCACTTTGTAACACACACTGTCGTTTAAGAGTATTCATACAATTATATATACTTTCAATAACACCCATAGCATTTCTGATACAAGATATTTCACAAGAACTACATATTACTAATTTAATTCATGAACACTGCAATGAACGTATACAGTTGACTTGTACTGTTGTTTTATTATAATTTGAACACCAGTTAACTGCCACAATGATTTTTGATACTTTTTACCCTGTGCCGTGTGTACAAAATTGTGTACACTCCTTTACTTACCATTTTTCTTTCCATGTACAGAAATATGTACACGCCTGTACTGATTTAACATTGGAATTAAATATTGTGGCCCCTAGGACCAGTTTGTCTACTCAGCGAAGATATAAAATGGATATTTTAATTAACAAAAAAACAAAATTATAAAAAAAGAAGTTTTTGCAAATTATCGTTTAAAATTTGTTGGATAGTATAAAAATATTTGTTTATACAAGTATGGAGATTTGTTCGTGTACAAACAAATGTACACAAGGCAGTCAACCTGTTAAACCTTCCACTCATAGCAGCCACCCCATCATACCCCTGCCCTCTTAAATATTGTACATTTATTGGTACCAACATTTTCCAAGTTTTTTATTAAAATATGAGCTAAATTTTCCCCTGTTGTACTTTTTACTGGAACAAAATTTAGAAAGTCTTCTTTTATTTCATTATTTTAAATATACCTAGCACAAATTGAAAACGGTTCTACTCCAGCTATGTCAGCAGTTTCATCAGCAAGAACACAAAAACCTTTTGAGGAATTTATTTTTTGAACTATTTTATCAAGTATTAAATTATTATTTATTACGTATGTTAACAATTTCGTTGTGTCTTTATGGACTAATTTACTGTGCATTACGTTTACAACGTTCTCTTATTAGTTCAAGATCAGAATTTCCGACAGAAGTCATGCGAAGTCCATATCTTAATACAATTATTGTATCATATTAATTATTAAATAATATCACTTTAATAATATGTAATACCTAACATTATAAAATACTCAACGTTCTCAGAAAATTTCAGACTCACGATAATTTATTTAAGTTTAAAATCATTGAAAGTGATTTTTTAGGAATAATTTAGGTATTAAAAAAACAGTAAAACTTTAATGATAACGATAAAATTAAAACAATTAGATACCTACTCCTATACCTACTAATTTGATAAGTTAAAACAGAAGACTTAAAATATATAGCTATAAAAAGTTTTGTATACACGCTGATTTTAATACTCAGATGTTCATAATTTCCTTATAATTTAAGAAAAATATAAAAAACGATAACACTGTATACCTAGTGTCTAGTAGATCCTAGATTTCGAGAGCACTTCGTCGTTAAGTAGGTTAGTGTGATGAAGGGTATTGGGACAAAATATCCAAGGAAAAAATATCCTGTACTAAAATATCCAAGTCAAAATATCCAAGGTTAAAATATCCAACAGATAAAATATCCAGGGATAAAATAATCAATATATGGGACAAAACATCCAAATAAAAAAAAATATTTGTTCCCCCTTTTTTTCTTTAGATACATTATTCATTTTTAAATCACATTTAACATTGATAATACTTTGTAATATAGACATAGAGTAATAAGATAATAATAGTAAAAATAATAATAAAACTTAAGCTCCTTTGTCTTGAATATATTAATGGTGAAAAATAATTAGATATTTTTTTAATTGCAATAGCAAATATAATACGATAATTTATTGCCTCTTTTTAAACAATTTTTTTTAAATATTATTAAAAACTTTTAGATGATATAATGTAATACACAATTCCTATAACTAAAGATATAATTATTATATATAACGCAACATATTATTTTTATTATTATTTTATTACTGTATTATAAAGTATTATTGGTATTAAATGATATTAAAACGTGATTCAAAAAAGAACAATATAATGAATTTAAATAAAAAAATTATATGAGTATTAATAATACATTTTTTTTTTTTTTTATTTGGATATTTTGTCCCATATATTGATTATTTTATCCCTGGATATTTTAACCTTGGATATTTTGACTTAGATATTTTAGTACAGGATATTTTTTCCTTGGATATTTTGTCCTAGATTCGTGATGAAGATGTGTTAAATTTAAATTAAGTAATAAATTATTACAAAAAATGACTGAGCAAAGACGGTCGTATTACCAAGTATATTTTATATCTCCGTTTAGCGTGCCACTCGTAGAGGTGTCTGCCTCTATTGTATGGTTATAGAATGTTTGAAATTTTAAATAATACATTGGTTTGAAAACAACCGTTATATGTTGATTTTCTGCACAATGCATACAGGTATGATATAATGAACAACTGTTGGGCAGAAGACCAATACAGAAGACCCAGTTTTAAATCATTAACAACGTCGCTAGAAGAAATGTTGGAAAAAGGAAACGATTACTTAAAATTGGATTTCAAACAAATTGTCAACAACTTGTGTTACTTTATGGATGGTAATTTTTTAATTACGGCCACATATGACTGAATATATTTGATAACAAAATTACTGCTTTTAGATGAGGAGCTAGCAAATCACAATCAAACTACAGCTGAAAATATGGAGGAAGAAGTGAAATATGAAATTCCTAAACCTGTTAACGAAATTGGAATGGCATATGTAACGATGAAAGATTTTACATTTGATCCGGAACAGCAACAAGCACAAGTTGTGTGAGGTTTTTTAAGAATATAATTTTGTGCCAAATGAGAGTTACCCAAATACTAGTCAAATATTAAATAATTTAATATTATTAAAATTTAAAAGGAGAACCTATCGGTTATCAATACATTTTACATACGAACATATTATTATTTAATCCAACAAATTTAAATTACATATTATGCTTCCAATAACCAATTGTAAATTTACTGAAGTATGTTTAATTGTAAAAAATCATTATTTGTAATACAAACATATTAACTATAGGTATAATTTTAATTAGGTGCAACATTTTAAGTTTACTTAATTATTTATTTTTTAAGTTCCTATAGATAAAATATTATTATAAATATACTAAGTACAAAAACATAAAGGTAGTTAACCAACATAATTTATTTATTTTTGAAAACATAACTACCTACCCCTACATTACCTCTATTTTCAATATAAAATCTATTGCGGTTATCAAATGATGCACATTATAATATTATGTATCTTTATATATATATAATTGTACTGTAAAAAAGGTATAATTAGATATACAACTTAACACAACAATTTGTATATACATATATCTACTGCAGTAAGTACCTCCCTAGGTATACTAGAAATTATTGGGTAAATGTAAGTTTCTAAACAAGTTAAAAAATACATAGGTTACTTCTTACATTGTGGAAAAAATGATATATTATATAATATTTGAATTCCTACACGGTAAAAAATTTTTAATGTAAGTTCCTACAAAAATCGTTTGTCTATAATAATTGGAATAATAAATGTTGTTAACTTATTTAAATAATTATTTTTATAATAAAATAAAAAATTATGAATTATAGTATTTTATATTTCAAAATGAAGTCAGTTTAGTGGTCTAAAAAATATCACAATAAGAAAAACCATAGAACGCTATTCAATATATTTCCTCTACAAGGAAAATCTATGAATCATAAATACGTTCTTGTTAGTAAGTTATCATAACAAAAAAAACCTTAAGAAAAATCGGTCAGGAACGAAAAAAATTTCTATCCAGCTAAAAAACATTTTTCTGATAATAATTGTAAAAAAATATATGTTATATTTGATAGAAAGTTTTAAAAATAGCAATACATTTCATAAATAAATAACTGAAAAAAAATTAATATTTTATATGGTTTATTTCATAAACTGTAATATTCAACATAATCGTAGGTATTGATTAATTTTGTTTGTTGTATAATCAAAAATGTTTTCATTTATAACATTTTCTATATCAGATTATTTTTTACTAATTTTTTTTGTGTATGTAATTACTTGAAAAAGTTTGTGAACTTCATTATTTTAATAATTTAAGAGATATGTTGGTGATACAAATTCAGTGTAGATTGGTGTAGGAACTAATGTAGGTAAGTAGTTTTTTCCGTGTAAGAACATACACACCTCATTTACATCAAATTCGTAAAATAACTTACTCAAATAATTTGGAGCAACTGACGTATGTAATTGTTTACTTGCTACTTGTAGGAACTTACTAGTTACTATTATACATTTATACCCATACAATTTAACCCTACTATCCTAGCTGCCCAATATGTAACCAAATATTCCGTTTCTGATATAAAGGCGCTGCAAGAATCATTGAAAGCAAAGGGGACAAAATACAAAAACATCAAAAACAACCAGACTCTACCAATAAATAATTTAATACCTACTTACTCAATATCCTTAAAAAAGCCCATAATAACGAGTTATAAGATTTCAGACCCATCTAGGGTCCTACAAAAGTTGACGACTGCAGAAGACCCCCCTGCAGATCTAAGCCAAAGAAGATTAATCTACCAGTTACTACTGAACAGTAAAAACTATTTTTACAGTTAAGTGTTAAGAGTCCCAATCAATGGTATACCATTACGATGAGTACATGTATAATATGTATTAATTATATTATGATAATCTTTAGAGCATAATATCACAGAATAGATGAAATCTATAATATTAAATGAAGTCTATTTAATCTATTCTTTCTGTGATTATAATATATTAGTAGATATTATATACCTATGAACATGTTGTAGACAAATGAGCTGGGGCGTATTTAGGTAGGGGCTATGGGTCCCGTTGATCAGGGAAGCACATTTTTAAAGATTGATAAGTACCTAATGCATAATTTTATTTTGAACGTTACACACTACAGACTGAAGTCAATCGTTAATATTTTTTCACCAAATCTATACCCCACTCCCTCCCACCAGTCATATGTTAGAAAAAACCTAGAAATATATTTTATAATATCTCTTAGATTTATAAGAGAAGTTTTAATAAATATTAAATAATACAAGTAATTGTTTACAGAAGAGGAGGGGGCAAAATACTTGCTGTCCCTATTCTACAATTCCTAAATACGCCGCATTATATTATATAATTATGATATCCAGGCGCGTATACAAGGGGGGGACCCCTATAACCCCCCCCCCCGAAATTTCAGGAAATAAGTGTTATTATTTTTTAGTTTGGTTTTATTTAATATCCCGCATTGCCTTCGTAATATGAATTACATTCTCGTTTAGTGCTCGATCAGTATCTATAATCGTCAATTGACACATTACATTGATATTGACGAAGTCATTAACAGATTTACAAGACTTCCTCGAAAATTAGATTTTATATTATAAAAATAATTAAAATTTTTTTAATAATGACGTTTTTCATGAGAAATAAATAGTACTATAAATTAAATTGTGTAAACTTCCAGTTAGGTTATAGGTTAGAATAAATTATTTATGTACGAAAATGTACAACCAACCCCCTCCCCCAAAAAAAAAAAAATATTTTTTTTTGTGTAGGTACGCTTTTAATTTTTATGATTATTGAGTAACCTCAAAAATTATAGAGGATAATATTTTTGAGGGTTTGACGTATCAGTTTAATATTCTATTGTTCATGTTCTATGGTATTGCCACGGTTTAAGATAGACTATACCATTGATTAAATATACAATGTATATTTAATCAATGACTATACCTAGTCTATCTTAAACCGTGGGTATTGCGGAAGTTGTGAATTCTGTAATCACTCATCATCAGTTTGATACTTTGATAACAGCAACTGAAACAGTTTATGTCTTATCAGTCATCAAATTTGAATCGTGCCCACCACCACAACGTCAAAACCCAAATGTAGGAATATCACCTCTGCAGGTTGGGATTTAATTTTTATAACTATAATATTGCCATTGCACTCGACGTTCAGTGACGTAAGTACTAAGTGCTCACTGCCTGTATGGGGTTTAATAGCGACAGTACAAAATATAAATTGTGTACGTTTTCGATCGATGTCGTTTTTATACTGTCCTTCGGCATAATAGTTTACCTACTTCAGAGTTGAGTGTTCATTTCTATGTGGATAAGTTTATCGAATACGTTTTCATTTTTATACCCGTCCACGGATTCATGATGCGTTCACTGAACACGTTTTTACGACCATCGGCAGGTAAATGCTTATATTTTTTATAAATTTTTAATGTTAGCTTTGTGATTGAAATTTTGTTTTAAACATTCAGGTGTCCGAAACATTTCCAGTTTGGTATTACCTGAGACCCACTCAAAACTAAAAAATATGTGTCGAGAATTTTCGGAAGCTGAATTACGGCCTGTTGCTGCAACACTAGACAAGCAACAGATGTTCCCTTCTGATCAAGTAAATAAAATATAAATACTGATGCTTTTGTAGAAATATTTGCCGACTTAAAATTGTTTAACTGTAGAATACTCGTCTTAACATTAAAGAGGAATGCCTATCTAATGTTATGATGAGAATACATATCAGTTGGAAAATATTGACTAATATTTTTTAACTCTTACATTATTATTATAAAATAATATATACGCACCGGTAGCAATACGATGTAGGTATACTAAATCAAAGAATATTTATGTACAATAAGCCAGTAAACTAGTAATGAGTGTTAATTATATAAACTTTCTCTACAAAATATGGGTTGATTAGCATAAAAACTCATTTTTGGGATGAAGAACTTTCAAGTTTATATTCATGTTAATATCTTTGTTACAGATTAAAAAATTAGCTGATTTGGGAATCCTAGGGGTTGTAGTTGACAAGAAATATGGTGGTTCAGGAGCTGACTCTCTTGCATTATCAATAGCTGTTGAGGAAATATCCAGGTAATATATTGTTGTGTTAAGGTTGCTACACACTACAGCTATGGCATTTTATTGTCTTGACGGTGGCTGTAAATTGTGTCCGGCTATAATTTACCTGTACCACTGCATTATGTTGGGACTTAATTGTTTTTAAATCCTTGTTTAAGGTTTACTAACATAAATATATTAATATAATATGTACTTGGACTAGATGCTGTGGTGGAACTGGTTCGATTGTAAGTATTCATAATGCTTTATATGCAGGTATAATAAACAAAGTCGGCACTCCTGAACAAAAATTGCAATTTCTGCCAGATTTCATTAGTAAAGGTATTGTTGGATGTTTTGCTCTCAGTGAACCAGGTAATAATTTTAAAAAATATCAATCATAATTTTAAATAATACCATACTTTGTATTAATGTAAGGTTAGGAAATGGCAGTGATGCTGCTAATATGCAGACAATAGCAAAACGTGAAGGAGATCATTGGATATTGAATGGTACAAAAGCTTGGGTGACTAATGGTATTGAAGGCGGTGCAATTATTGTGATGGCTCGTTCTGATGTTTCTAAAGGCCATAACGGTGTGTCAGCATTTATTGTACCAACAAATACACCAGGTATTTTTTAAATTATATAGTGAATATTCAATGTATAATTCAAATATGCACACTAATTTATTTTGTGATTAATAGGTAACAATTATATTAATTAACTTTCAGGCTTAAAACTTAGATTACTCATATACCTTTTTGTGCTAATTACATGTAGTAAGGTACGTTTCTCTAAAATGATAACTTCTTTTATGTATATTTTAGAAAGCCGTTAGCTTTACCACTATGAAATCCAATTGATACAATACTTATTAGATTCAATAGCTATATAATTATTTCCGTTTGTATATTAAATCTATGATATTTATGAACATTGAATTATATTTTTATATGTAAAACCAAGTAAATTGTTTTTAATGTAAAGTTTTTATTTTATGTTCTGTTTTAGGTTTAACAAGGGGTAAAAGAGATGATAAATTAGGTATTAGAGCAGCATCTTCTTGTAATATTATTCTGGACAATGTTATTGTACCAGTTGAAAATATGTTGGGGAATGAAGGTGATGGTTTCAAAATAGCCATGTCAGGAATTGGTTAGTAAATTCTATTACTAGACACATTCAATTATTTCTTTATATGTAGTATATAAATACAATTTCAATAAAATTATCTTTTATAGATTTGGCTAGAATAGGTATTG
Source organism: Myzus persicae (assembly GCF_001856785.1). Classification (NCBI taxonomy): domain Eukaryota; kingdom Metazoa; phylum Arthropoda; class Insecta; order Hemiptera; family Aphididae; genus Myzus; species Myzus persicae. Next base: position 178,576 of record NW_019104000.1, read on the forward strand.
CATCACAAGCATTGGGGATATCACAAGCTGCAATGGACTGTGCCATTGACTATGCTGGAAATAGAACAGCTTTTGGTAATGCTATTATTAAACTGTCAGCTGTTCAGGTAAGAATTATGTTCACGCAGATACTATAATCTATGCATTTGTAATAATTAGGATTCCAATTTATATGTAAATACACATTTTCACTGTGACTTTAAATATCAATTTAGACAAGTAATAAATTTGTCTTGTGTAATTTGCAATTGAACAACATTTATTTGATTGTACTTATTTCTAAATATTTTATCATAAATAAATGTTTTTACATGCTCCATAATAATTCAGTTTTTTCTCACATATTTAGACTTTTTTGACACCTGAATAATGTAGTAATAATAAATCTTTTTTTTTTCGTTTATTAATTTTAAAATGTTTCAGCACATTAAGTGCTATTACAAGTACGATTAAGATTTAATATTTACATTTATGTTAGTGATTACAATGCTATATTAATTCATAGTTAGGTTTGACATTATTTGTTGGTTTATTCTTCATCTTCCGATGAGAGCTCTTCAGTGTCTGATAGGAGAATGTCTTGGGACAGTCGAGGTCGCAGTCGCCTATTTAGGGTTTACTTTCCTAGTTGGTAATGGCGGGCTCCGTCCGAATCTTTCAGCTTGGCGTGAAGGTTTTTAAGTTGGGTTTTAATCCAAATATTTATTAGGGATATTCTAGTATCATTGTGTATTTGGCAATTCCTCATATACCAAGGTGCTTTAAGGCAAATTCTAAGGAATTTGTTTTGGAGGGTTTGGATTTTTTTAATTTTAGTGGGCGAGGCTGCCGCCCAAACAGGGCAGGTATATGTTAGAAGTGGTCTGATTATTAAGGTATATAGGAGGAGTTATGACTTGATCTGTAACGTTGATCTATAGTTGACTAGAGGGTAAAGAATTATCATCCTTGTGTAGCCCTGTACGAGTTTTTTGTTTATGTGGATGTTCCAAGTAAGTTTTTCATCTAGGTGGACACCTAGGTATTTGACTGTGTCGTCTTTGTTAATAATAAATCTTAATAAATATTATTTATTAATAATAAAACTTAATAAATATTATTTATTAATAATAAAACTTATTTATAGATGCCATTTTATCTGAAACACCATATACCCTATCAAAGTATTAATTCATTTTTATTTCTGATATCCGAGTAGTTGACATACGGTGAGCCCATAGGGCATGTATTGTAGTTTCGTCTGTGTTTGTTTATTGTGTACGTGTTGTGTAGATATATAGAAGAGTATTATACAATTGAAGATATCAATTTTGTAGATTTTATTTTTGTGACCTTTCAACATTTTATTTGCATTAATTTCATGATTTTTAATCTTTTTTCTTAATTTCTAAGTAAAACGGCAAAAAACCTGTTTTTGTCCGGGCAGCCAATCCCTCCCCCCCCTCCTACAGAAAATGAGTGTATTTTCATGGGTCACCCCATAAACATACTATTAAGGACGAAGAAAACCAACGTAGAAAACAGAAAATCAAATAAGTTCCTCAGTTTCTAATACATTGAACAATGATTTGTGCCGAGATTTTATGATATTGTTATTCTGCTATCAAAACTTCAAAATTTTAAAGTTTAAAATCTTTTTGGAAAATATAGTAGTAAATTGATAAACTAAGCATGCTTAGATAAAATTATACAATCAATTCACAAAGAAAGTCTTCTATTCATTAGAAACTCAATTGGTGATAGTGATGAATCCATATGGGTATCATTTTACAAAACTACTAATGCTGATGTTAAATTTATTGGAAAATGAGTATATTACATATTTGAAGTTTTTAGTACATGTTTTGGTTATATAAATGCATTTGTTTGTAGTATGAAATATAAATACGAGCCCTAGTCCATAGCCTTAGTAATAATAAGGAATTTTCTAATGTTTATTATAGCAAAGACTTGCAAAAATGGCTACACGGTTGGAGGCTTCTAGACTTCTGACATGGAAAGCCGCATGGTTGAGAGACAATAATCACCCTTTTACCAAGGTAAATTTATATTAAATAATTATATTATATATGACTATATTAGGTGTATTAATATAATTGTTAATTGGTTTATTTTTAGGCAGCATCTATGGCCAAGTTAGAAGCATCACAAACGGCAACATATGTTACACATAATTGTATACAGATTCTGGGCGGGATTGGATATATTGCAGATATGCCAGCTGAACGGCACTACAGAGATGCGAGGATAACTGAAATATATGCAGGTCCGACAGATATTCAATATTTAGTTATTGCTGATAAATTAGCAAAAGAATATGGGTATAAAACTAGATAAGATTTCATTATTAAATTTCTTAATTTGGTTGTGGACAATTTGTTTATATTATTTATTATTATTAATTAAGTTATATCATTGATTAAGTATACAATAATAAGTTATATAATTGTGTTGAGTATTTTTCTGTCAATTGTATAAATTTTTTGTAAGTGCTAACTAATAAGTTTATTTTACTATGGGGACAAATACAAATGAGCAATATACAAAAATCATTAGAAATGTATGTACCTGTGTACAAATAGTCACACACATCAAATATTTAATTATATTTTCATGTTTTCTATCTGGTTTTTTCCACAGTGTTATGCAATTTATCTATAGGCAATTATATGTGTTGAGTTTTTTTGCTGACACAAAATGTATTATTCTATTACACATAACCAGTGTTTGCATGTGTACAAAGGAAGACAGGATTTGAAAATAAGAATTTACTATCAACATTAATGATTAAGATCAAAAATAAATACCCAAGCTTACAGATTTATTATACTATTATTTTATATTAAATTTCTTACAATCTTAAAATGACTATGATTTGTAAGAAGCCATAAATTTTTTTCTTCGTTCTAGAGTTTCGATTTTTGCTTGTTTTTTAGCTTGGGCTTTGGCTATCAAGTCCTTTATAACAAATTCAGGTAGTCGTTTTCCTCTCCATCTATTTGGCAATATTGTCATGTTAACAATATTCAATTTTTCTTGTACATAATTAGCAGGACTAAATTTCTCAGCTTCTTTTACCTGTAGAAATATGAAATATGAAAAATAGTTATTATAATAGTTACTAGACTTTGTGAGTACGTAAATAGTTGTCTCCTTATCATGAAGCCCATACAGATGTACTCATTTTCTATTACAAAATTAATGACACACAAATTGTTTTACTATCAAATATTCTTCTTTTTTTAGATATTTACTGAGGTTTATAGCTGTATACTTATGTTGAAGATAGAACATAAAACTGAAGATTAGTTAAAGGAAAAAAATAATTATTGACAGAGTAACTCATTTATTTTTCTAATAAACCTAACCTAATTTTACTAACTAATAAATAAGTAATAACATTTTGTACAGTATAAAATTAAAATCAATATTTTCTATTTTGTAAAATGTCAGATAGTCACCAATATATTTTAGAAAAAAGAATTCTTTGAACTTATGAGATGTTCTTCAACAAAATAATTCAGTATCGAGAAGAAAATAATGTACAACTTTTATAATATGAACATTTTATAAACTCACAAATTTGTTCTGTCGTGGGAATTTTTTTAGTATTGTAATGTGAAACCAATAAATTAATCTGTTTCAATGGTATGTAGTAAGTAGAATATACAAAATACATATTATACTCAATTAAAAAGGTATAAACTAAATATTCACCAATTTAAAAGTATCCATTATAAATATTCATAGATTACCTGTCCCATTAGTTCAGCTTGAAAAGCCTTTTCTTTTCTCATTTCTCTCTTTTGTCGAACTTTGGCCCACACATACTTCATGCGCTTTCTTAACTTTCTCAATTTGTGTTTTTTCATTTTCTTACGACGAATTACTATCAGTCGAGCTGCTTGAATTTCATTATCATTATCAACCAATGGATCAGCCAATGGAAGGGATATTGTTGGTCGAGGGATTCTTAGAGGAATACAAGGACTTGGCTTGTCTATAATTTTTTCTGTTATTATGGTTGGCAGTTTAATAGAGATAGGTAATGTAGGTGAACCTAAAGGCAGCTGATTTAAAGAACATATGGATCGTATTGTTGGATGTACATGACGTCTTTCAGCAGCAATAGTAACTAAACATAAAATAAATTGAATAAATTATCAGTCTTAGCAACAGCTTTACCAGTACATTAGCCTGTCTGCATCCACAGAATTTAAATAGCCCACATATTACGCTTCATAACTAATAATATATAAAATCTAAAGAATTGTTTAATGGAAAAACATATAAACATATTTTTTTCACACCGATCATTTCTTAGGAATGCACTACAAGTCCTTGAACATATGAATAAAAGTGTTGCTTATACCTATATTATTTATAGCAATAGAGCACTCAAGATATTAAATGTCATATTTAACATAAAAACAGTTGTAGAATATAAAACAAAATTAAGGTGTCATGACAAAAAGAAAATAAGACAGTATGCACAATTTGACTCTTGTAAAAAAAACAAATGGGAGCTATTGAAATAGACGAGGAAATTAATCGGAATAAACACACCAAATCTCAAGAAATATTTGTGAAAACTACAATTTAAATATAAAAGGACTTTTTTTTAGAAATTAATCAAAATTGATAAGCTAATATTTTCTTAATTCGCAAAAAAAAACAAATAAAACCCAAGTGAACTAGAAATAAATCTTTGAGTGTAAGTTAGTATTCTTACTGTTCGCAAAGCTCCGGGCAACGAGCCTCAAATTTCCCAACATCGTAGCAGCAATATTCACGTCCGATCATCGATACTCGCCATTCAAATGAAATGAAATTTTTTTTGTAATCCAAAATAAATTCATAATCACATTTTCTCACACCGCCGTGGTCGAGTGATACGCACTTGTCCAAAAAATGATAAGAGTGGTTGTTCTATGGTATAACAGCGGTTACTGAATACTGATGATTACTAATGAATCGTTAACCGTGTTGACCATCTTATACTAAAATTATATTTTACTTATTGTTTGATGTTCTTGGGAACACATTTCTTTTGGGATTGTGATTTAGATTTTTAATAAATAATTTAGGTCAAATATGTTTGAAATATTTAAATTTAAATCGTTTATTAATTATTCTTTTTTTTATGTTTGTAACTATTTAAGTTGTTATGATAACGAGTCAACGAGAACAATTTTTTATGAGTGATCTAATGTAAAAATTAGTTTGTTGGGGGTGTGGGGGCAATGCCCCCATGGGTCTGTTTGTCATCAAATATTTGAGCTCCCCTTAATATTTCACAAGATCTCCGCCTATGTCACGATTATAAATCCGTATAATAATCCGAGTATAATCTTTTGACGGGTCTTGTATAGGCAACCCAATGTACACGGTCTTATCAATGGCCAGGCCAATTGCTAACTCCACGCTCGTTTTGAATTTTGATGAACAAGGGACAACCAATTTCAGTATTCAAACAGCAATGCAGTATTGCGATTTTTGAGCCGGATTGGTGAGTATTTACTATTTAGACTTAAGAGTTAGCAGCTTATGTTTGTAGTTTAAACTAAACTGTAATGATAAATTACTTTCTATATAGTTAGCATAACCACAGATTGTATGAAAATAATTTCTTATAATCTGTGGCACAACTTTCATCTATTGGTACATACAAGCATAACATAACAATCATGTATTTCAAGGAAGAAATTGGACTGTATCGATACGTATCAGGTCAATTTTGAGCGTTCAAGAAGTTACACGTCGTACGACTCAGAATCTGATATGAGTCAGAACATAATTATTCCCTATTGATACGTATCAAATTTTTCTTCTTGAAAATCTTGAATATCTCCGATAATAACTGTTTAATCAACTTCTTTTGTTTGCAAACTTCTAGAGTATAATAATATTATAATATTACATAACTAAAAAATACATAAGAATTAATTGCTATAATATCTTAATAATCATAGCCCCTAGTTCTTTCAAACCTATTATCGTTAGTACACGCAGATCAATAACTTAGTAATTAGATGCTCGTTCAAATATAGATTTATATAAGTAATCAACATTTAAAAACAGCATAGTTATACTTATCGAACAATTCACAGTAAAAAGTTGATTTTCATTTGAAAAAAAAAGAAGTTTGTAGGTAATGCTGATTGCCACAAAACACTCATTCAATTGCATAAAAATTAAAATATTTGAAAACATGATCTTTACGTATAATTAAGAATTCCAAAATGTAGAATTTGAATAATTGGATGATCAAGTAAAAAATAAAATTGAGAATACTTCATAAATCATGTGCTTGTCTTAGTTTTTCATGACATTGTTCCACCATCAAACTTTAAATTATTATATTCAATTTGGCTTAAATCCTGTTATAGAAAAAATAAGTCAAATGGAGTCAAACAACGACATTGAAACATATCCAGGATTTTGCTCTAAATGTGGTTCAATACTACCTTCATTGAGTATGGAAGAATTTATTAAGTGTTATTCGTGTAAAACTGTTTTTGGGCCAGAAAGTAAGTTAACAACAGTAATCTTATTTTTAATAATTCTAAATTAATTGTGATTGTGATTCATATAAGATTATAAACAGAAAATTCAACATCAATTTACATGAAAAAACATTTTATTATCAATAATGTCAATGTTTTTCTCATAATTATTTATTTAATGTTCTGATCTAAACTGACTATTATTAGCCATGACATATTTTATAACAATTTTCAAAATAGTTTTATTAATTAAATACCATCACTAATATAAACATAACTCCCAGATCCCAATGTACACAAAATTTAGTGAGGTAAAATTTCAGAAGTTTAATATTCAAGAAATGTCTAATTCAATTTTACTATTTACTAACTTACTTTTAATATTTTGTTTTTAAGCATAATTTATTACTAGAGTTAATGATAATATTTGCGGGGTAGTATAGCATTCGCAGTATTGCTATTTTATCACAACAAAATTAATATTAATAAAAACAAATAATTCAATTTAGAAATGTCTAAAATGGAAATTTCCTATTTACATCACTAATACAAATAATTTAATAGTAACTAAACTCTTAAATCTAAAGTCATACAAATTAGCAACCAAAGATTACAGGTATTTCTTCAATACTGCGCAACCTATAAAAATTGTTTTCTAATCAATACAACTACCTTTCTCAACTCAGGTGTCAGCTGCACTATATTGGACATAAAGGACCAAATCATGATTAATCAACTATGTTGATAAAAAAAATTATGAAGCATTCATTTATTGTTATTCTTTGTTACAGTTTATGGAAATTCTGTAGCAGAATACAACATTATTTTGAACTCTGTAGAAGATATTGATAATGTGGTAAAAACTGAATATAACAAAAATGATGCAGATGATGGACCAATTGCCGAGAGAAGATGTAGCATATGCGGTCACAACCAGATGTCCTATGCTGCTGTGCAGTTAAGATCAGCCGATGAAGGACAAACCGTGTTTTACACTTGTCTGAAATGCAAGTAAGTGCTACTATTACCTGTCTTAAAAATATTTATAAAGTAAATTTGTGGTCCGTAATTTAATATAGTTTTTTCTTGCTTACAGATTCACAGAATCAGAAAACTCTTAAAACAATTTCAAAACCCTGGAATCTATTTTTGTACATAACAATCAAGTTGAATAAAGTTGTTCTTATTTTTAAACATTATTGTTTTATCGATTATAGTCTAAAAACTAAAATTAAATATAATATAGATGATACTTTAGCATTTTTCATTAAAAAAATGAGTACACATCTTGTGATTATATTTAATACGTTAACTGAATTCAGAATTTTAATCTAAATTCCAAATATTGAAGTCACAAAAATATATAACATTTGATTAAGAAAAGAAACCAATCAATCAGCCGGACTAAAATTTTCATACTCTTGCGTCTGAACTGTGTTACTAGGTGTGTCCGTGGACCAAAGTGAGGCAGAGCAATTTCTAAAAAAATTTTTTTCATTAACTTCTAAAAAAATATCTATAAATATATATTGTTTACTATCATATAGCATCTCAATTCATTATTTTCATTAGTGTAATTTATGATTGATTTATCACAGCATTTTCATAACCGAAAAAAAAATTATTTTGGCTTAGGTATCGATTTAGACAAAACATAACATTTTACTTATTTTGACTTGTTTAATTAGTAAGAGTTCAGTAACCAAATTTATCTAATTCTAATAACTAATTAATTTTCTGTTTGGGCAACCAAATACATACATATACAAATAAATATTCAATTTCTGATTTCTGAAACAAAACCCTTGCTGGCCCAAATTTTTAAGTCCTTAAATAGCGCACCCCCACATTGCAATGCAATGGTACCATATTAAATAATACTGTTTGACTGTACGTTGATTGGTCTGGAGATCTTTTTATTGTGTAAATGGGTAGTTAATAATAATTATTACTTAATGATAGTATCTAAAAACACCAAACTTAATCCATACACCATTCAATGATTAATGCGTATATATTTCAAGTTTCTGGAAGATTGGTCAAGTAGTTTCAGATGAGATAGTAATAACCAATTGCTTCAAACTGGGGGAACAGAACTATAGATGGGCTACACTTCGCTCCTCTTAATTATTTTTTATTTATCATTCAATACAGACATACAGTAGTCTACACATTTGACCGCTTTTATATACTAATGTATAGGAAACAATTTGCCTATATTACTCACCACACTGGATAATGTGGTCAATTCGTACCAATTTTTAAGAGCATATTTCCCAATGTTTTATTATTCAATTTTGCCGATTTTATTGTATGCCTATGTTTTGACAATAAATACTATTTCCTAAACTCATTATATCGAAAAGTACTAAATTAATTAATTTTTTTATTCCCATTAATAGGAATTAAAAAGATGTTTCAATATTTTATTATATTTAACTTCTAACTTTAAATTCTAAATGTTGAATGTTGATAGAAATATTTAGTGTTCGCTTATTCTAAACACTGACCATAAAAGATATAATTAATATTGAACTAATAAGGATTAGATAGCTCTGGTATTTGTGGTTATTAGATATTAAAATTTTTAATCACAAAGCAGTAAAGCACTTTTTGTAATAACTAGGTATAATTTTTTTTTTTATATAAATGTCATTAATGAAGAAGTAGCTGCAGAATAATTTTAGTGATATTAAATTTATATTTAATTTAATTAACCTAACTTTATAAATTGAAATGAAACTTGCTGTGACAGAATGTAGCAAATACAGCCAACAGGTCACCATAGTAAATTAAGACAAAAAATTAAAATCCAAGATAACAAATAAATCAACCCATAAAAACATTATAAACTTAGAACTAAGTATAGATATAAATAATTCCTCTTTTTATCAAATAATATCTAAACTATGTAATTATTGATAAACGCTGATGGGCAATTACCAAGATATCATCAGTTTTCGTGGCTTAAATAACAATAAAAATGTCAACTTGTTAATTCTAAAATTTCGACTAAATAAGTGTTATTCATAATAATGACTGAAAATAATATTTTCATGATTTTAAGTATACTTATGTAGATACAGTCATTATAATGTTATGGATACATACAATTTTTTTGTTTTTAGTTTATTAAAAAAAGTTACTTGGTCCATATTACGGTTCTTTTTAACACTTTTATATTAATCTGTCTAATCTAGCAATGTTTTCTCTTAATGTTTGCCATATTACGATACCCACATCACTTCTAAGATTCCCAAAGATAATATTAGTTATATTTTCAAACTGACAATAAAAATATGCACAATAATTAGTTTATTAGGTTGGCTTAATAAAATCAACATAAACAATAATAATGAATATTAAAAAAAAATTAAGGAATTTAAAACCAATTGATATAGGTAATAATCATTATTTTTATATTTAATTATAACTCAAACTGTCTTTTATCTGTACAACTTGCAGTACCGTGTGAGAGTAGTATGTAGTCATAGAAAAAATAACAAATATTCTGTAGTTATTTAATTATTTAGTAAAAAATGAAATGCAGTTTTAAATTATATTCTTACTAAGGTTATGTTGCTTTTCAATAATTTATTTTGTATTGCGTTCCAAAACAAATTACATATTGTGATGAAGGATTAAAATAATGACTAAATATACTTTCAATCTTTAAGACAACCAAATAATGTGTAGGAGTTAAAAAAGCTTACAAACATTTTTAAAATTTATCTTATTTATTTACTTAACTGAATATTATGTGAATTGTAATGGTCAGTAATAAATATATAATTCATAATATATCAAATATATAAAATAAGACTATAAATATTAATATCACACTGTTTATTTGTCATTGGGTTTTCCTCAAACCTTTCAGCATAAAAATCAAAATGAAAATCTATGTAAAAATTAACAAAATTCTTAAGTTAATATATTAATAGTACATATTAATACATAATTATTACTGTTTTAAGTAGTTGATAAGTGAAGTAGAATCACAATTAAAAGCCACTAGTCAAATGCAAAATATAGCTTGTATTATTTCTTAATCACTAATTTTTAATACTTTTTAAAGTTTAGCTTTGCATAAAATTCAACACGTTTAATTTCAATGCAGTTAATACTAATAATAAATATTGGTATATGATGCCAAATTTAATTGGAGTATGTTAGAATAATTTATTATTAATACCATAAATTTAAACCTCTTGACTGTAATTACAGCATATTGTCAAGTAAATACAGACAATCCCAAAATCAATTTCTTTACCTATCACAAACCATGAACAATTAATTTCATATTATTTATACTATATGTCTACATGGTACAACAGTTCCATAAACTGTATTTCTTTCAGAACCAAATGGTGAATGTAATTACATCCAGCACACCACCAAAATATTTAAAATTAGATTAATTAGGTAATGATAAAAAAACGCATCAGTTCAGTTTATGTACAAAAATTATTCCATGTGTATTTAATATCTTTAAAACTCGTAAACACCTTATACAACTAGAATATTCCAAGCAAACTTATACATGTGTACATTGAATATTAGATGATTATACAAATCTACCAGATTTAAATAAATTGCCATGTAATAGTTAATTTTGGAACAAATTTGAAATAAAAAGAAAAAAAGAATGGACAAATCAGTCTCAAAATAATATTTAACAATAAAAAATATAGGAAATGTTCTTTCAAAATAAATTCACTTTGTAATAATTTAATCAACTTCTTCCATGCGAGAAGAATCTTCAGCATCAGCTTCAACAACAGGCTCGGAGGCTTCAACTTCAGCAGATTTTTCTTCAACTACTGGCAAATCTTCATCAATGCCCAAACCCAATTTGATCATTCTGTGGATTCTAGAAGCGTGAACTTGTGGGTCTTCAAGTCCAAAACCAGATGACAACAAACTTGTCTCGAACAAAAGCATGACCAAGTCTCTGACAGCCTTGTCGTTGCAATCAGCTTCAGCCTTTTGTCTGAGTGTTTCAATGATCGGGTGGTCAGGGTTGATTTCCAAGTGTTTTTTGGCAGACATATAACCCATGGTAGATGAATCTCTGAGTGCTTGTGCCTTCATGATACGTTCCATGTTGGCAGTCCAACCATACTGAGATGTGACAATGCAACAGGGAGACTCAACAAGTCTGTTACTGATGACAACCTTCTCAACTTTCTTGTCCAAAATGTCCTTAACAACTTTGCACAATTTTTCAAATCTGGATTGATCATCCTCGCGCTTCTTCTTTTCTTCATCGGTTTCAGGCAAGTCCAAACCTTCTTTAGTGACAGATACCAAGTTCTTGCCGTCATATTCTTTCATTTGTTGGACAACGTATTCATCAATGGGTTCAGTCATGTAAATAACTTCAAAACCACGTTTCTTGACACGTTCAACGAATGAAGAGTTGGATACTTGTTCACGGCTTTCACCTGTGATGTAGTAAATGTGGGTTTGATTTGGCTTCATACGTGCAACATACTCCTTAAGGGAGCATGATTCGTCACCACTGGCTGAGGAGTGGAATCTCAACAAATCTGAGAGATTCTTTCTGTTTTGGCTATCTTCGTGGATTCCAAGTTTCAAGTTCTTGCTGAACTGTTCGTACAATTTCTTGTAGTTGTCCTTGTCTTCAGCCAATTCCTCGAACAATTCCAAACATTTCTTAACCAAATTCTTCCTGATAACTTTCAAGATCTTGTTTTGTTGGAGCATTTCACGGGAGATGTTCAACGGCAAATCCTCACTGTCAACAACACCCTTGATGAAGTTCAAGTATTCTGGCATGAGGTCTTCGCAGTTGTCCATGATGAAGACACGACGGACATATAATTTAATGTTGTTCTTCTTCTTCTTGTTCTCAAACATGTCATAAGGCGCACGCTTGGGAATGAATAAAAATGCTCTGAATTCAAGTTGTCCTTCCACAGAGAAATGTTTGACGGCTAAATGATCTTCCCAGTCATTGGTTAAGGATTTGTAGAATTCACCATATTCATCTTGGCTGATATCATCAGGGTTGCGTGTCCAGATTGGTTTTGTCTTGTTCAAGACCTCTTCATCCAAGTACTTTTCTTTAATAGTCTTCTTCTTCTTTTTGTCTTTGTCTTCATCTTTTTTGTCTTCGTCTTCATCCTCACCAACATCCTCAATTTTGGGTTTTTTGTCTTCTTCAGTTTCACCTTCAACTTCATCTTTCTTTTCTTCTTCAGCTTCATCATCGCTGACTTCTTTGGTACGTTCATTCTCAACGATTAATTTGATTGGGTAGCCAATGAATTGAGAGTGCTTCTTGATGATGCTGGTAATTTTTTCTTGTTGGAGGAACTCAGCTTGATCTTCTTTGATTTGAAGGACAATTTTGGTACCACGGCCCAATGGTTCACCAGGATCAGTACGGATGGTGAATGAACCTCCGGCAGCAGATTCCCACAAATATTGTTCATCGTCGTTGTGTTTGGAAACAACAGTGACTTTGTCAGCTACCAGATAGGCGGAATAGAAACCCACACCAAATTGACCAATCATGGAAATATCAGCTCCAGCTTGTAAAGCTTCCATGAAAGCCTTAGTACCAGATTTAGCAATGGTTCCCAAGTTGTTGACTAGATCAGCTTTGGTCATACCGATACCACTAAAATAATAATATTATGGTCAGGAAAGTTGTTAAGTTTAAATCTATAAATTTATTTAGATAATAAAAATACTTACGTGTCAATAATGGTCAGAGTTTTTTCTTCCGCATTGGGGATGATTTTAATGTGTAAATCTTTGCCAGATTCCAATTTGGATGGATCAGTCAATGACTCATAACGAATTTTGTCCAATGCATCAGAAGAATTGGATACCAATTCTCGCAAAAAGATTTCTTTGTTCGAGTAGAAGGTGTTGATGATGAGGGACATAAGCTGAGCGATCTCAGCTTGGAAAGCGAAGGTCTCAACATCATCAGATGCAGTCATGGTAACGTCTTCAGGCATCTAAAACAAATAATATAAAATTAAATATCAATATTCGAAAAAACTTCTCAAGCAGGCTTATAAATCAAACGGCGAGTATTTTTTACAATTTATAAATAGACTTCCAAGTATTGTGTGGTGAATGAAGCTAAAATTTAACTAAGTTACGTACATAGTTGAATAAATTTGAAAATAATAGAATTAGTGAACCCATTAATTAAGAATATAAATTAAAGATCATAATTAAGCTTAGGTACTTAGGTATCGTTATAAAAAAAAAAACATTCCTAACGATTAATAAATTAAGAAATTGAACGAATGAGAATTAATAACTCAAAAAAAAGAATGTTTAGAATAAGTTTGGTATGAATCGAAAACAAATATTTATTTGGACGCAAGAAAAAATAATTGTTAACACATGATTACAAAAAAAATCAACAGATGATCTGTACTTACGATTTATTGAGTGTATATGTATTGATGATCGCAAATTGAATGAAAAAAAATTGCAAGCAGCAATAGGCCAACAGTGTTGATCGCAAGTAGAAGCGCAGGCTTTCGGCGTGCGTGTTCTGAGTTTGACGACGAGCTCAAAAGTGACGAACTTCCGACGGCGGCGCCCGGTATTTATAACCTCCCGTGGCCACCGGGCCGAAGATTCGCGAACGTTCTACCGGCTTGATGGAGCGCGTTGGTCAAAGCCGACGGGTCTGACGGTGCGGCCGAGCACGTGTTATGGCGAACAGCGAACGGCGCCCGGCCGTATGCTGTGCATTGGCCGCCCGGTGCGCAACGATCGAACGATGCGCAGCGGACGAGGACGCGCGAACGTTGGCTTGGCGGCTGCCCGAAAACGGGGCGCTTTGACCAACGCCATACCGACTTGCGTTTTTCGTTGGCCGGGTGAACGTCGAGAATCTTCTAGAACATTCTGTGAGCCACTAACCGTATACAGAGTGATGCAGTGACTAATCATTTTCAGTTGTCGAAAGATGTTTTTTACGTTTTTCTCATTAATTTTTCGAAACTTTTTTTTTCTACCTTTTTTAACAGTTTCTACGATGAATAGTCGGCGTTCGTAACGATTAACTTAAACCGTCGACTTAAGTTATTTACTATCGTAGGTACGCGATTTTCCAGTTTCCTTTAACTTGACCACATCATCTGCACTTGTCGTATTTTTAAACGTGATTTTCAAATGTTTGTTTGTTTTTCATAGCTAAACAAAACTTTCAAATTGTATGATCGACTTAGCACAGCGATTTCGCGCTTCCCGGCTTCCTGATAAATTTCAAACGAAAAATTGTCGTTAAATTTTACTTCGCCGGGACGCGGCGTTCACTTGGCGTATCGCGCAAAATGTTTGTAATTCGAATTGAATTATTTTTCCATCGTAGACTTGAAACAATTTCCTTCAAATTTCAACCCATGTCTAAACGCCGAATCTTGAAAACATGAAGTTTGCGATTTCGTGAACAGAACGTCCGCTGTCGTAGTTTAACTAGGCACCCGAATTATTAGCTATAAAGGATTTAATTAATTATTAGAACTTGGCTCCTGTAATTTTATAATTTTATAATATATTCAAAGTCACCCGTTATCTATCCATAAATGATGAAAGGTTTTCTCATAACATACATTTAAATCCTGTGTCAATTATAATTTTATGCTTCCGATAAAATACGATTTTAGATTTAGAAAATTGTACAAAAATTATGTTTGCAGTATATGTCCATAGTACATTTATTTACAAAAGATAAAATATGACTGCTAATTTATAACTATAACATTGTATTAATATACCATAATTTATAATACAGAGAAACTTCTCTTAACGGACACCTCCAAATAGCAGAAATTATTTTTGAGAACGGGGACATTTTTACTTATCTATAAGAAAACCCAAATACGAGATATTGTAAATAGCGATCATTTACCTATGGCTTTTGAATTTTTATGTTGATCGTTTTGATTTTTTATCCGTAAATGTGAAATAATATTGTAGAATAATCTAAATGATATTTACGTAATTGTCAAGCTATCATAGTCTATACTAGGGGCTTTTATAATAATAATAAAAAAAATCTAAATTATGAACTACACGTTTATAAGTTCAAAATAAGGTATTACCACATATACACAGTTATTACTATTACATTATAGTTCTATGCTATTACTCATTATCTTCATCTTATGTTATCGCGTCGACGAAAATACTTTTCTAGTTTATGTCCTGTTCATAAATATAGTTTTGTTTGCAATATAATGAACTATGAAGTATATTATAGTACGCCGTGGCCACTAAATAATGTACAAAATTGACAATTGTACATCATTAATCTCCAGCACGGTTGAATAAGAAAGTCCCTTCACAAACGAAATTACTTAATTCGTCAGATAAAGTAATTGATTTCTTTCATAAATGATAGTTTTTAGTGTTTTTACCACAAAATTATTAATTTTTTTAAACTTTTATTTTATTTGTAAACGATAAATTTATTAACACAAACATATTATGTCTATCATTTTTACATTGACTCATTATCTGTAGATTGTAGACTATAGTCATTAATTGATTTTTTTATCCCTCTGAATACCGGTCACCGCCAAATAGCGGACAAAATGTCAGTGAACGAGTGTTCGGTCCCTCTTTAGAGGTTTTAATGTAATGGCGAATCCGTGTAAAATTGTTTTGGTGACGTCTAATTTATTGAAACGTCGTTTTAAAACAATATAATGGTAGGTAACAATGTACATAGCGACGTTTTAAAATATTACAGTATGAGTAGTGTCGGAATAATATGTACGTGTATTGCATAGACCAAACTCTACACGACTTTACATCAGTTTATTTTTTTTTTAGTTTGGAATTTCCGCAATACCGTTTCGGCGACGTCCACGAATAATTTATACTGGACAAATACAATTTAATATAAAAATTATAATGATAAAGATTTATGATTTTATTTTGATAAAACCATAATAAAAGTATTATTATTTTTTAACCATATAAATAGTAGTTTATCGACTTCAAACGCTTACCAGCTTCGATAAAATATTAAACTTTCTTCAAAGTCGTAATGGCCATAATATTTTTTTCTCTGGGAATAAGCAAATCAACGAAACATGCGCCGCGTTCGTCTTGTGGTCTCTTACTTAAATTTGAGCTAATAATTGAATTAACTCGGTGGAGCCCATAATTTATATAAGCAGTCAAATATAATATTATTAGAATTCATACTCAAATTTCAGTCGAAAAAACTGGCTACAGTCATAGGATCCAAAGTACGGTTAGCGTAAGGAATTTACTATAATATTATTGTAAATTATAATTGAGTTTTTAGCAGATTTTGCGTTGCACCATAATATAGTATTTCGCAATGGACGTAAAATTAAACTATTTTGTACTCGAAACATGGGGACACGGAGTAATAATTTAGAAACTACCATCACATTATTTCGATGATATTATGTTAATCAACACTCCGTCTATTATTCGTCATTCAGATATTACATTGTGTATGCTGCAGTATTATAATTTATAAAGAATAAAGATACGCTCTGTTATTTTTACGCGGAGCGCAGATGTGATTTTTTCGTACTCTATATCAACGTTTAAAGTTTTCTACTTAAATTATATCAATAATTGAAGTTATTTTTAAATCATCATCTGTAAAAAATATTAACCTCATTAGTAATTACACCACATAATAATATTATATAGATATTATAGGTGTTATATTTTGCGATTATACCTTACGATTACTACCATAGGTCATGCATGTAAACCACATCTACTTACGTCATGACGGGTATTTTTCAAAGTACTCGTTTTATTATTAATTCTAAAGTAATATAGTTTTTCTCCTATTTACCTACAAAAAGAAAAGGACACAAATAAATATTATTAAGGACATGGCACGTAGATTTAAATGATTTAATATCATATTATCATGTTATAATATTGAAATGGATGAGTTGAAGAACCCGTTTTATGATCACTCTGTATACAGTATGTTCATTGTTCAAAACACGTGGGAATGAAACACCACTAACCGCAGTATTACATATTATTTATTAATCATTGAATGAATTGGGCCGAGTGGATCGTCAATTACAGTAATAATAAATTGTTTATCAGTAGAACTAACCAAATACTATAAATTTGACAAACACCCAAAATCTCAACAAAAAAAAATGGTTAAAAAAAAATATAAAATCTCTTAATAGTCGTATCTATACCCTGAGACCCTCAGATTTTTTTGTAGTGTAATAACACCGACTTCAGATGGTGTTGGTAATAAGTAATAACTAATAATCAAGATCAACCATACAATCTTTGACTTTTGAAGTTCCTGTATATTAGTACTCAATTTTATTTCCGTAGTAAAGTCTAAGGGCTTACCTATCTATTAAAATCAACGATCTATATTCTATTCTTAGGTATGTTTCGTAACATTTTCGGATAGTTTGTCTCATAATTATATAAATATAAATTATTAATATTGTTGCATACTTGTATTATACCAAACTATTAAATTGCTAAATCTTATAATATAATATGAATAAGTTATATATATTTTTTATTTATCTATAAATTTTGGTTTTTGGGACATGAGTTTATCTTTATAATCGGAGCGGTAATTATCTCTTTCACTATTTTGTTTTTCGACAATTTGTCCATTTTTCCAATCATAATTTTCAATTGTACTAATTGTAGTATGTTTAATGTATAACATGCTCTAATAGTAATTAGAAGCTAATATTTTTAAATTAATGTACTTATTGGTCTATACTTACATGGAACAATAGTAAAAATTGATGGGTTATAAGTATAACTTATAAGTTTATTTATTTATTTCCTTTCTGGTTTTTATTTAATTAGTAATATTACTAATATACTATTTGAATGATGCAACCACCAGACAGTTGCATTTTTTGTCAAAATTGGTTTTTAATTGAATTTGATAAAACAAAAAATTAGGTATGAGTTTATCTGTACAAGAATGAGACAAATCCGACTACTCGTAATTCGTATAGGAAATATAATGGAACCGGGAGCTGTCTGGGTTTTTTCCCGTGGAAAAACTAGATGGCTCCAGTTTTTTGTTTATTGAAAAGTTTCGAAAAATGGAGCTGACTAGTTCTTGCACGGACCCCTTCATTTTCATCAGTGGCGATAAAATTATTATGTCTGGAGGGGGTGTGGGGATATGGCGGATTCTTTTAACATGCTCTATTTAATTATTAAAAACATAAATTAAAGTTATCACGTAATATAAAACATTAAAAAAAGGACATGAAATGGGAGGGATCTATCCCCTCATTACCCTCCGCCATTTGACCACCACTGATTTTCATTATTTCATTGGTATTTAAAATTTTAATACATTTCGTATCAACTATAAATTATAGATTTTGCTGTACACACAATTCAATATTTCAAAATTATTTGAGTTGTATTGTTGAAAGAGTGAGAATATGAGATGACAATCAAATATGATCAATAATCACTTTTTTATTATTAAAAATAGGAATCAATATTAAATCAAGTATAGTTATAGGACACTATTGCCTTCCTTTAAGCCTACAAGTTACTAACTATGTTAATAACACTCCCTGTAATAAGTTTAAAATTTATATGTTCAGCTCACCAAATTTAGACTCATTTAAATCATATTGTACATTGTTTATTACTTCAACCAATTTTCATAGACATATTTTCTTATACACGTCTATGATTACTACTATTATTATTATAATCATAAATATTATATTCTTACTTTGTTATACATTATACACTATCATAACGATTGTATGTTGTTGTCTATTGTAACAGGGCCTTGCCCGTTTAATACTTAATATATAAATAAATAAATAACCAATTGACAATTAATAGAGCTCTACATGGACTCATTTTTGGTTCAGTTTTTTTGCAATCTCACTATTTTATATTCAATTCGAACAATCAGATTGACATTTGGCCTAACAGTAAATATTATTGTAATTAGAAAATTTAGGTGAATAATGCTGCATTAGCTTAATGATATATTTAATGATGTAACATATAATAACTATAAAAAGTTAAAAATAATTTACTAACTAAAATTGTTATAAATAAATTTGCAAATCCTTTATAATTAACTAAGTAACTAACCATGTAAAAACATTATCAGATTTTTTGAATGTTGATTACTTTACAATATTTAAATTTGTAAGCAAGTTAAGACTCATGAACATGTGAAATATTAAAATCTATAAATGCTCAAATCAATTGAAAAAATTAAAATGTTGCAAAAAGAAAAAAACAATGTAAAAACACAAATAATTTTCCATTAAAATTTTCATGATAGGTCAATTCACTTTAATATTAAAGTTAGCAATACAACATTGATTTTGCTGAACACAAATTTGCTATGTTGTATGTGTGTACAAGGATTTTTTTTAAAATTTTAATTAAAATATTTTGAATTTGTATTTAATTTTTCTATAAATAAAACATAATACATATTATTATAAAAATGTCATAAAAGTAATTTATTTTCATACAAACAATAAATTTATAACATAACATACTTTTGACAACAAGGAAATTTATAATTTATAATTATTAAGATGTTTGGTTTGTTTTTAATTTTTTTTCCCCTTTAAATTTATTTGTTTTAATTTGAGGTTTATTTTTATGACTTTTACTATTTTTCTGGTCATTGTGGGTTCCTCCAAGTTTTCTACTAAACATCTTTTTGCCTACGTCACGTTTATGTCTTTTATCTTTATTTTTCAAAAAATCTCTCAACATATCCCTTTTCTTAATGAATCTTGGATCTTGACTTCCCGTATAATTGGTTTTATTAAATTGAGGATCATAAAATTCTTGAGCATCTAAAATAAAAATAATAAAATAACAAAAATAAATTTATCAATAATACAACATTATAATATTAATTTGTACCTTTGAATCTAGAATCATCTACTTTGAAAAAAAAAACTTCTCGCCAAACACCTCTGGATCCTAAAAATTTTCCTGAAGGCACTTCATCAACCTCGGCATCAAAATGTTCTTCTTCATCTTCTAAATTGTTATCTTCATTTTCGGAATCACTAGAATCATCAACAAATGGATTTCGACCAAATTTCTTTTGAGGTTTAGTTATCTTTTCTGTTTGATATTCATTTTTGTCTACATCATCGACTATAAAACAAAAAGTTAATAATATATAAAATTGTTTGTTATAATATATCTAATTTATTACATTGAAATATTTTTCGTGTATATTTCGTAGCCACATTAAGATATTTATTTTTTTAATGAAAAGTTTTACAGTACATGAATGTAAACAGCTAATTCACAAAATTATCACTCTTTTAATTTTGAGTACTATTGTATACAAAACCAAAATTCACCACACACAATTATTATTATACTTTTTTATTTAAGGTATACACAACTATAATTATTTTATGAGATTTAGTACGATACGAGATTATAAACATATTAGACATTTAAGTTATATTTATTTAGTTATACATATTACATTGTAATATTTAATTATTAAGTCATATTAAATATGCATTCACAAAATGTAAGTACATAATATTGATTAAAAATGGGAAAAATGAAGGTTATATAAGTATACAGTAATTTGTTTTTTAATTAAAAGAAAATGAGTCATGACAATGGTTGTTACATTTCTATTACTTTTAAACAATCACGTCAATAGATTTTTCAAATACTTTTAAATTAAAAACTTAGGGACTTCTGACGTGATATGACAGATTGACCCAAATGGTTGGTATTATTAAATAATTCAACATTATCTATTACCTAATTATATGGATCTCCAATTCATGAAATCAACAACTTTTTTTTCATATTTAATAAGTTGCTACAACACATAGACAATGAAAATAATTGTATATAACAACTTGGAAAATTGTAGGAATCTACTTTCATTCTTCTAATGTAATGTTGTAAATATAAGACCTCTGATAAGTGGTGGTTTAAATGTTTTTGATCTTGAATCATATGAATTGTTTGTAAAGTATCTGTATTTTTGTCAGAGGCATGCACAGAAATTTGGTTGTGTAGGGTGGAATAAATGTCATAAGCCTTTATAGCAAAAATGCATTATTTTTTAATTTTTAAAAAACAAAAAAAGCTTTAGTGGAGGCAGAAACTCATTCTCCTGGTTTGATTGAAAACTCATTTGTTATTATCTGCGACATAATTTTTCTGATTTGACCACCAACTTGATATCCACAGGATAAATTCTAAACATTTTAAAAAGCAGCCAACAAATTTGTTTTAAATTGATGAAGTTCTACTAAATATAATTTTAATAGATTATAATATTTATACATCAAAATTTAAAATTACAGTGGTATTTACTATTTAACCAATTGTTAACAATACTAGAAGTAAAAACACAATACATATTTTTATTTAACTCACTTTTATCCGAACTTAGAAATAAGCTAGTAAAGCTAAATTGATTTTGAGAACTAAATACATCTTTAAGTTTATCCCCAACTTTATAATATTTATCTGTATCAACAACTGCTTCAGCTACAACTTTGTTTTGTTCTACTTTAAACTTTTTAGGTCGCTTCTGTTTTGGAAGATCAGGTTTGTCTTTTATATATTTTTTATGTTCTTCTTGTGTTGGATCATATCTCACCATGTTGAATCTAAATCAGAAACAAATAATTGTTAATCATTAACAAACGTGTTAAGTAAATTATTTAATAGGATTTTTTTATAATTATTTTTAAAAACCGTTTATTTTAACACAAAATACCTACATTTATAAGCAGAATACTCTGTTACTTTAACATTCACAACTTAATATGATCCATATTTCAAATCAAATCAAATAAATTCAATTGAAAGTACCACAACACTTGTGTTATGTTTTTTTGTTAATGCAATATTTTAAATATTTAAATTTTTCTCGTCGTTCTGGAATTTCAAGTTATAAAAAACCCTGAGTTATTGTTTCATTGAAATAAATAACTGATATTTGAGAAAAAGTCAGAAGAATCTAGTTTAGCTAGTGTGATATACAATATTAAGCTGAGTTTAATAAATAAATAAGTGAATACAATTTTATATATTTAATAATCAGAAAGTAACAATTAAAGCACACTTTTAAGTTCCGGTGATTTGAAATGGTATATTTAGAGCTATATTAAATATTTAATAACATACTTAAATTACTTTCTCTAGAATTATCATATTTTATTTTTTATTGCTTAACTTAGGACTTAAGACTTGGAATTAATGTAACATTTTGATTTCTACATAGAATTTTATAGTAGATTGACTTATTAAAAAGTGTCATATTTATATTATTGCAGCTTTTAACTCTCAAAAAATAAGCTACATATAATTAGTGTTTTATGCCATATTATTATACTTTTGAGAAACAAATAAGGTTATTTAGTTAATCAATTGAGAATTAAGAATGATGGACTAAGTATAATTACAAAAAATTGTGAAGCAAATACATTAACTGTTTTGGATTATAAAAATTATAATTTCTGAAATTTGTTTAATTTTACTCTACTAAACTAATAAAATACTAGAGTATTCTAAAAATAATACAAATCATAGAGTAACTATACTAGATGTCCTAATAATCTTACATTTCGTCTCCTTTAGTCTTATTATGTTTTGTAATTGATCTGCCCATCACATCTTCTAAAATATTCATTTGTTTTTCTATCTCATCATCGCTCAATTTTTCAGTAGTTTCTTGTTCTTCAAAAAATCGTTTATCCATTATAAATCGGTCATCTCCAGTAGCTTTAGATGTTTGCATATGGAATAACTAAAATATTAAATACATAATATTTTAATAAAATAAGATATACATTACAGCATGAATTACATTTTTTTTTTTAAATTGTGTATTGTGACTTGAAAGTTAAAATTTATATACATATTATATGCAGTATGTTTGTATGTTAAAATCTCAATATCTACATAATTATGTCACCTTTTTGCCTTTTTCACCTTCAAATCGCAATTTTAACTTGTAATCGGATACTAACTCTTCTTGATTTTCATGATCACTAGCATCATCGTCATCAAACAATGATATCTTTTGCGTAGATAATTGCAAATCATTAACCTGTTGATCACCATCTTCATCAAATTTTATTTTCTTGTTTGATGATTCACCCTAAAAAAAAAAATATAATTATGATTCATTTTATTTAATTTAGGTTGCAGTAAGACTACTGTCTTACCACAACTCAAACCAATAAACTACGATTAATACAAAAATCTAAGAATTATGAAATTCTAGTTCACTAAACTAACTGCAGTGTAAATACTCAATAGGTAATGAAACAAAAGAGAGCAATCACTTTAGTTCAATCAAGAATGATGCGATTGAAGTTTCAAGAACCATTTGATAAAGCGAACACCAGGAAGTTGGTGGGAGATGCGCAGCACTGCCGTAAATTGGTCAGCTGACTGATTGTTCTCTCTGAAGACAGAGTATAGTGATTAGAGAACACATTAAACATACATTTTATCGAATATCTATGAAAACTCCTAAATTAACAACTAACTTCTCTTTAAGTCCAATGTCATTATTCTAAAAATTAGAATAGTTTTGGGACAGTAATGCCCTCAATACAAGTTTATATAATTTTGTTGTGACCATGATTTAAATGTACATAATGTCAAAAAAATTATATTAATACTTTATTTCAGTAAATTTTTCATTTAAATTGTTATATTAAGTTGATCTGTTATAATTCTTATAGTTAAAATTTGTTTCTAACCAAATTATTATTTATCGAACTCTCTCTTCTAACAAAGCCATGAGGAGATCTATCAATTTTAAATTCAGCTTAGGCTAATATTATTATATTATTATTTTAACTTCAAAACTTCTGAATTTTTCAAAAAATTTCTTTGGATTAATTAAATAAAAATTTGTTTTTGTACAATGAATTAAATTACAACCTTTTATCAATCATATTATAGTATAAATTATAATATCATGGGTTACAAGGATTTTGAAAAACAATGTTTGATAATCATGTAAGGTACCTTCAGTGCATTGGCAATTGCACATTTTTGGTCTTGTAATGTTTTCCATTTTTCGGCCAATGCATTCTGACGTTTGGCATCGGATTCTTGAGTCTTAACGACGCTTTTAACATCTACACGAATAAAAAATCAATGAAAAATTACACCTAAATGAATGTTGAATAAGGCTAAGCACTGTGCATTTTTATTACTACCTTTTTGTTTTGTTTTTATTACCGAACCGATCCCCGAGAAGGCCGGTAGATTCCCTCTGCGCTGTCCGTCCATGATTATTGACTAAACAATTAACAAACAGGCAAATAATGGCAAATCTTATATTTTTATGCTGAAAAAAAAGAAGTAAAAAGTAAAAACAATGCGGTCTTGTTAACAGCTAACATGTTTGGGTGATAATGTTTATCAGACCATAGAGCATGGTTTTAGATTATAGAGATTAAATTTAGCATGGTTGCCACGGACTAAGATATTATATTATGGTTCGTCATGGTTGCATTCTATTATTTACTGTTGTGGATAGCATATATCATACCACGACCATGGTTATATGTGAGTGACTTCATAAAGCAATATAACCACAAAACCAAAGTCGTCTAATACCGGCCACCGGGGCATTGCACCATTGTGAAGTCTGGACATCTTGGACTTTGACACTTATTTGACTGTATTTGACTATCGTTCGATAAACATCTTTGAAAGGACCGCCTTTTCGGTTCTCTACCAGTACAAATTTTTTTTCGCAGCAACGCCCACCAAACAACTGGTCAGTACAACAACATACTATTCTGCAGCCGTTTTGTTCTCCTTTTCTTTTCTCACGAAACCTGATCTCATTGCATTCCTTTGCTGTCCATCACCTCGCGGCCGCTACACAACATCAAACACCCCGGCGGTCTCCTCGCTTATTTTACATGTTCATTTGCTCCATACTAACAGCGTTTCAAATACTCATCAGACTAGCCATGGGCGACCCAAATGCCGAACGCACTTTCATCATGATCAAGCCTGACGGTGTGCAGCGCGGACTTGTCGGCAAGATCATCAAACGTTTCGAGACCAAGGGATTCAAACTGGTCGCTATGAAATTCCTCTGGGTGAGTTAGAAAAGTGGTCGTCAGCTATAAGATACAATTTATCTTAATAAACCGGGACCTGAATTACTGATTGTGATCCATCGGCCGGCAGCAGGTGACCTTAATTTGAGAAACGATGACACTTCTGTCTAGGCATCCAAGTGCAATCCATTTTTTATAAGTTTTTCAAATTGTTCGTTTCTCTTTCAACAGCTTCATCAATATTTGTCTTCAAGTTTCTAACGAACTATTATTCATGATTATTTATAATTTATATTCTATGAATTAGTTGAAACAATGTGTTTTCCCATAATATATCAGTGTAGGTATTGCGTTTTAGGTTATGGATTACTAATAACTTAAATTGGAATATCCAGATTTAGATATTGTTATCTTTGGTTTTATTTGCTATCATGAGTTAAAATATATTTTAACTACTTATTTGTGCTTGGTAGGTACTAATAATGATTATTTCATAGTTGGTTATTTTTCTCTGTTCGCTAGTGGATTAAACCTGTTATTGTAGAATAAGATAAAACAATTTACAAGGTGGTTTATCCTATTGACATATAAAATAACTAGATAGCCGACTACAAGATAATATCGAAGTTGGCAGCCATATGCCAACTGGACAAAATTGCATGATTGATAATATAGTATATACTTACATTCATAATATATATACCACATAAATATGCATAGGTATCTTATCTATTGAGTGATTATGTAAACATTGTCCTGTTGACATGGGCGGATAGGCCAATTTTGGCCTGCCGGGAAATTTTACAAGGGGGCCCCCACCCATGAAAAAAAATTTTCAAATTATTTCTATCGTAGGTAATAGCATTTTATTAAAGGGCCCCATTACCGAAATACGAAGGGGGGCCCACCGGGAAATGCCCGGTTTCCCGGTAGGCCTATCCGCCCATGCCTGTTGATATATCTCCGCACGACTTAAACGTTTCTCTGGGAATGTAATATGCAGTACGCTATCTAGTTGTCTTATATGTGTACGGAGTACCCTAAAATTTTTTAAGACTGATTTTAATGCAAGTAAAAAATAATTTTGTGAGACTTAAAAATTTACATGGCTGTTATTTCTTTTCCTTTATAGTTAAGTATTAAAATTTAGCAATTTTCACTGTAAAAAATATTTTTTAAATAGTATCACTCAATTTTCTATTATCTGTGCCTAGTTATAAGTATTTTTATTTTATATTTTGGGACTATCTTCATGTCTTCATGTTCAATTTTTAAAAAATATATATTTTTGGGACTGATCCAATTGAGATTTTCTTGTCCAAAAATAAATTTGATTATTCCTGGGCTTTGAGCAAACTGAAACTTGTATTCCTAAATTTAGGCGTAAGCTTAAGTTAATAATTGTATAATTAAAACATTTTTGTATAGATAAATAAAATGTACATTAGTTTGAACTTTGAAGCCTTATAGACAAATGATAGGTACAAATTGTGTAAATAAACTTTTTAGAAAATTATGTATGAGCCACTAATGTTTTTTAACATGATATTTTTATTATTAATTCTGTAAATAACTATCCTTCATTTTTATGTAGCCTTCCGAAGAATTGTTGAAGAAACACTATGCTGATCTTTCTAGCAAAGCATTCTTCCCTGGTCTCATCAAGTACATGGCATCTGGACCTGTTGTCCCCATGGTAAATTGTGTTATATTCATATGACACTTGATATATTTTATTAATTAACTAAAACCCATATGATTGTAGGTATGGGAAGGATTAGATGCTGTGAAAACTGGACGTTTCATTCTTGGTGCTACTGACCCGAAAAACTCTAACCCTGGAACTATTAGAGGAGATTTATGTATCCAAGTTGGCCGGTAAATATATATTGTTTTTAAAATTTATCTTACAGTTAATTTTTATATTTGATATTTTTTTAGTAATATCATTCACGGATCTGATGCTGTAGAATCTGCAAACAAAGAAATTGCTTTGTGGTTCTCTGAAAAAGAAGTTGTCCCATGGACAAAGGATATCGACTCTTGGGTCTATGAATAAATATATTAAACATGGTATTAATATTTAAGTAATGTTCGAGCTTAAATACGACCCAATTTAGGGTTATGTACGTGTAATTGTGCATTTTAATAAATAAATTCTTATAAAATATGTTGTCCAATAGGTTATGATTATTTAAACATTTAATTTGTAAATTAACAGATGTTGATCCATACCTCCTATCAATAGGGTTTCTTTTAATTTGAAACGTTTTTAAGTGAAAACTTTTCTATAATAGACACTATATGACATATGAAAATGTGTTTGATTTTGTAATGAAATGAATTAATATACATATTTTTATTGAGTATAGTCACATAACTGATCCTACCAAAAAACTAAAAATAATTATCTTGAATACTCTTATAAGGATTATGATATATTATGTATATAATATAAATTGACTTCGGGTTAGATTTATTAATTTAGCTTTTCAATAAAATTTAATGGGCCACTAAATTATGTTTAAATGACCATTACTTCACTATTCATTCGTTAAATGTTTAGTTATTGTTCAACGTTCATGCAACCTAGCATAAATGTATCATCCATGTATGTACCTATTTTTATGTTTCATGTAAAATCGGAAATTAGGAATCTATGGCCTTGCAATTTAGGTAAAAGAGCAATTCTAATTTGAATGGTTATTCAGTATTCTAAACATTTGAAAAATGTTTCATAACTAATCATATGTACCCATAAATAAAAATATTAAAAATAATTATTTAATTAAAAGCAATGGGTAATTAAGGATATGCATGATTTGTGAATCATTCAGTATAATAACATTTTTGAAAAGTGTCGCGTTTAGAAACTTGGTTGTAACAAACACTTTAACAACAACTGACCTTATTTATAATTATAACATTTAAAGCCTAATTATATTATAAACATTAAAATATTCACACTTGACATCCCAAACCCTCGAAAGTTAAAAAAGTGGGTAAGTGGATGTTGCTCTGCTGTATAGAAGGTTACAAGTAAGTAACTGTAACGGATGGTGTTAAATTTGAATTAAATTATGTAAAATTGTTGTGTAGTTGTATACAAACAACAATTCTGAGCAAAGACTGCCTGCCAGTTTATAATATTACTTAGTAATATAGTATATTTGATGATATTATTGTGATTAAAGTAATTTATTTTACTAGTAAGAATGAGTAGGTACTAGGCAGATAAACATTATTTTCGCCAAAAAAATATATTTGAAAAGTCACTGTGTGTACTGTGTATGAAATATAATAATATACTTTAAAAGTTTCAAGTACCCACGAATAATGTTTTTAATTTTCAACAAAATAAATTATTATTATAGGTTAATTTAATATGTAATTCCATCCATATTTGAACATAAAAAAAACTGCTTATGTATTTTTAAATTTTTTGGTTACAGAATAACCTACTTGCATGGAGTTTTGTTTTAAATTTTCAACCCTTAGCTAGTTAGCCATAAAAATTAAAAGTTGAAAATTTTAATTAAAATTATTTGTAAAGTTTGGATGATATGAATTTTGTCAAAATTTGAACTTAAAATGCTAATAAAAAAAAAATCGTGGCCTATGCATTTTTAATATTTTTCAACTGTTATTGTAAATATACATCAGGATAATATACATTTTCAAACTTTTTGACCTAACAAGTACAATTTTATTGACAATTATAGAAAAAAAAAACTAAAAAAATTGAGCAAACATTTTTTTATCTAGATAAGTTTAAAAAAAACAAACAATATTGAAAATGTTATGGTGTATAGAAAACCCGGATTTCAGTGACAATTTTTTAGAGTTACACTAAAAACTAAAATCTATTTTTTCGAAAACTGGTTTTGCGTTAAAAGTTCAGTTCTCCTTTAATTTTTTGTTTATTTTTCCTGCTGCTTTTGAAAACTATTAGGAATACTTCTAACTTTTGACCCTTAAAAGTACCAACTAGATTCACTTTCCTACCATAAAAGATGTTGACAGATGTACACTGTACATCTTAAAACACTCATAAGTCATAACTCATGTTACAATTAAAATATAAAAAACCTATGTGATGCCTTAAATGATGATACATTTAGTATATTTTAGTGTTTTTAAAATCAATGCTATATTACACATATTATCTATATTATCAAACAATAATATTATTTAACAATTTAATATCGTTTATACATTGTACACACAATTTACAATTTTTAAATACTCCTAGCTCGCTTAAAAGAAAAATATAATATAAAGCCTGCGAGATGCTGTAGATTTATTTTTAAAGTAAAGGAGCTAAACATGATCATCCAATCGTAAAATTTGCTTTGTTATGCACTTGTGTGACGATTGATGGAGACAATAAAAATCCTTGTAAGGTCCTCTGAATAGAGTATTTGTTGCTCTTATTTATGTTTTATGCTACCATAAATGCCCCAGTAAGAGGAATAATAATAAACCTATCTAATATAGGTACATATATAGCCTGATCACATTTTTAAAGGGGTCCATAGATCAGAGGGGGGGAGGGTCGTACGATTATGATAATGACTGTCTTAGCAATATTTTAATTTAATAAATTATTCTTGATTATTTAATGACAATAAGGGATATATTCAGTCTTCAAACCATAGGAAACTAATTTTAAAAAAAATGTTCAATGAAGAGACGAAATGTAGGTTTGGGGCCACTGTATTTTCATTTGGCCTGAGAACATTTTTAGAAGTTCCGAGCCAATGCGCCACTGGGTCTATGGTTCGCTTAGATTTATTAACTGTACCTTTTTGTATTCATCAAATCAAAGATAAATGTCTATCGGAAATATAAAAAAAGCTGGTAAGTGGATGTAGCTCTGCTGTACATCCTAGGTATCTCGGAGGTTTCTGTAATGAATGGTATTAAAATTGAATTCAATGATATCATATATCATTGTATACGAAAAATGATTTTGAGCGGAGACAGTAAGTTCAGTCTAGGATATTTTATATTGTTATTACATATTATTAATATGGTAGCCGGTAAGTAGTATTAACATTATTCTTAAATTATCAGTGATGCTGGAAAAATGTTAAATATACCTATGTAAAATTGGGCTGTTTTGGAACCGAATTACAACAAAATGATAAACGTTATTCTCTGTCAATGCAATTTTATCCATTTTTTCCCTTTATTTGCGTCACACAATCTATACAATTTGAGTACTGCAATAAGTGTAAATGAAAATATAGAAAAACAGACATTGAACATTTGATTTGGGGAAGCCGCCCATTAACGATGACACACCTTATTATCCAAATTTGAAATTAATATGTCTGTAAAAAATAACTGTATTCATATATTTTTTTAGATTTTTTTAGTTACGGAAAAAACTGCTTAAGTGGAACTTTGTTTTCAATTTTCAATCCTTAGCTATGAAATTGAAAATGTTATACATTTTTAACTACAAAATCATTTTCAATTTTTTATTTGATAAATATTGTCAACATTTGAAATTTAAATGCTTATAAAAAAAATTGTTCTATGTTTTTTTAATATATTTTTACTGTTATTGTAACAAGCTATCAAGAGTCTTGTATTAAATTTTCATGCTTTTTCACCAAACCAATAAAATTTTATTGGCATTTATAGAAAAAAAATGAAAATTGAAAATGTCCGTCAACAGCTTAAAACGAGTCATAATATTTTTTTAATTTAACAAGTATATGAATTGATGAAATAAACATTTGGTGTAAATATCAAGTATCTACAGTAATTCGTTTTTGAATTACAATTAAATAAAAAAATCGCTACAAGAGAAATCGAGTGAATATCCAATGTTGTAAAAATTTCAACTTCAAACGCTCATAAAAATTTAGTTTGACTTTCCAGTTGAAATTTTTGATAAAGGTAGACGAACTTGTAAGGAATCTTGTATTAAAATTTTAAATCTTAGATTAAAAAGGAAATTTTTTATGAATTTCTAACTAAACATAAATTGCTAATTTTCGTGATTTTTATGAATTTTGTCAACATTCTAGGTTTAAACGCTCATAAAAAATATTGTGGATTTACCCTCAACTTTATTTTAATTTCCATTAACAACAACTTACAAGGAACCTCGTATTACATTTTCAAGTTTTTTGACAACATTTTTTTATTGAATATTATTTTTATTGAAAAAATGAAAACTATAGGGAATTTTGAATTTTTACTTTCCGAATGCACTAACTAGATTCACTCTCCTACCAGAAAAGTTGCTGTTGAAGAAAATCGAAGCACTTTTATTGCAAGAGATCTCGATGACAGACACAAAAAACAAAAATATATAAAAACACACATCATTGTAAAATTAATTCATTCATCGCTCCGCTCAAAATCTAATAGCATATAATAGGTGAATAGTTGAATGTACTTAATTTAAATAAAAGATTGTTTATAATAAGTAGCTAATAGTTTATTCTTAGCTTTAAATAATTATTTAATAATATTTTGGAATCGAAGGGATGATTTTTTCGTACGTTCTTTGTTATTTTAAACATTCTCCACAGGCTTAACCCTTGTTGACGTTTTCAGATATTCCGGTATTTGACTGTGTACACAATATCGAATACATATTGTTACAGTATCGTACCTGCACACTTATTATACTCCGTTCGCCAAGAGAAAGTGGTTACTTCGCGAATACGAATGAAGCCGAGAAGTGTTGATTTGGGTAGTAGTGGCCTGCTTTGATTGTGCGCAACCACTTACGGTCGGCAAACGGGGAATACTTGTGATGAAAAATAAGTAACATGAAAAAAATGGAGCACTTCGGTAATGTACCTATTTTGCCTATACAATACGCCGGGCAACATATGATGGTATTTGCATCAAATATGTACCTAAAACAATTTATATACCACTACCTAAACAGGTGTATTGTTCGGTGCGTGGCGTTTCCACGGGGATAAATTAAAGCGAAAAGAGCAGTAGTGTGGGCAAAGTATTAGATGATTGAATGGGTTACTATGTATTATTATATTTATGCACCTATATGATGCTTAAGATGGCAAAAATGAGTTAAACATACTATATTACTCAGTTTAATAGAAGTACCTATAAAAAACTAATTGTTAATAGTTATATTGGTGATTAAATTATAAAAATAATATTCTTAGAAATAGAAGCCGGCCCACCGTCTCCAATCAATCGTTTTTCTATGCAGCGACTTAAATTTAACACTTAATTCCTACAATATTAAATGTAATTAAATAATTAAAACGTTTCGATTGTCTCTAAAGTAGGAGCATTTTGTTATTCAACCCTTCATTATTTTTATTACTAACACAACAGTCAATTTCAAATAAACAAACAAAAAGTTACTTTTTTTTGATATTATTCTTGAGGCTACTACGATTGTTAAAAATATTAATTTTTTATTGCTATTATTAATGTATTATTATATTCCCTTACGGTTGGCTGAACTAATTTTTTGCAACAACAAATCGCATATTATATTATATAGAATTTTTTTTAACAAAATCCATTTATATTACTATGTCTCGTCGCACAGTAGATCGGTGAGAGAATAGGTTTGTGTTATAAGCAACTTAAATTTATTCTACTCATTTTGAGAATTTAACTGTGTATGTAGTACTTAAATAATAATAAACAATATGGTGTCTTAGAATAATAATTTATGAATTCCCAATAACAAATTAGGTATACCTAACTATATACTTGATTTTTGGTTAAAATATACAATTTTGTTAAAATGTGTTGTACTAATGTATTTTTGATATTCTTAGGTTGCTGCAAGAACAATTTTATGCGAAACCTTGTATTAAATAAATTGTTAGGCTTTTTTTGAAATATAAACATATTTTTTTTTATCAAACATTACGAAAATGAATGTTAGCGAAGACGGCCAGTCAGCCAATATAACTAATAGTGTATTGTATGATATTTTTGATGTTAATTAAAGGGAGGAGGTGAGAGCATAGTTCCTTAAAATTCAAAAGTAATGATTCGACCATATAAAACTTTATCTTTACCTTTTAAATAGGTAGCCCTGTAGACTGGAACTGGTTTTTTTTGTCCTTGAAAAAATATTGATATATTGTATATTACTAGGACCTATGTTAAAAATTAGTATGCATTACAAAATTAAATATTTGATATTTCTTTTACAAATAATTCTTGGTTCACATTTGGTAACTAGAATTACATTTTGCCTTGATGTAACATTTTGTTTTCTCACTTTAAAATAAATACAACATCAATCATCATTTAAATATAAAAATTCTTATGGTAAGAAAAAATGTAATTTTTGAAATAATTTTAAAATAAAGTGAGTACATACCTACGGGACGGATTATCCGAAATATGAGACAAAAGTGTTATTTGTACTTTTTGCCTGGACTTCATTTAAATGCAGGATAATCCCTTAAATTACGGGACGAATGGGATCTCTAGATTAACCTGTTAATCTGCAATGCAGGATTTAAAATGGTCAAGCATAAGTGGTTAAGGCCTATAAGTTGGTACTGACCAGCCCTCACAAATAGGGAATTAATGTTGAGATTGTGTGTACAAATAGGTAGAGAGCAAAGGATTGGTAAAACTGTTTTTCAGATTTTCGATGGCGGGGTCTGGTGTTACGTCCTATCACCCCTCGAAGGGCTTATGATATATCTGAGCCTTTACGATCATACAAATTCTGGACCACTGAGAGTACAAATCCATACAAAAGCATAGAATAGTACAATTTCAATATTTTGAAAATGGAGGAGATGGTAGGGGTTTGTGGTGTCACCTACCACCTACGTTATTCAATTATTTTTTCATCATCAACATCAAATAGAATAATGCATACAAAATAATATGGTTTAAATTAAAAACCAAAGTCTTTAAGACAAAAAATATTTACAATTTATTAGTCATCGTGTTTATTATACTATAATATTATTAAGTATAAGGCATACAGAAGAAAAAAATACATAACTAAAAATAAAAGAGAGATGAGTGAAATGAAACAATTTTATAGACACAAAATATAATTAAATGTAAGACGACCGCCGACAACACAACGTCTGCTTAAAAAATACAAAATTAGCTAAAATCAACAAAATTAACAATACATTAAAATCTGTGTAGTGTACCGGTGTTGAAATATTATAAAATCGAACCGTTCGACAAACGCGAGTATTTACATATTACATACAAACGGAATAGTTTTAAACAAAAATATACATTATAAAATTATGTAAGCTATTTATATGTTATAAAATACAATATTATGCGGGAAATATATAAATCAATATTTTCATTAGTTTTTTTTTAATATCGCTATGAGTATTAATCAATTTGTTTTTCTAATCAACATAAACGATTTTTGTTTGACTTATTGCAAATATTGCGTCACTAAAATGACTTTTTATGAGTTAATACAGCAAATAGTATTATTTAAATACTATACTGTTGTATTAGTGTTTTAATTTTACATATATTTAAATACAAATAAAAATTTAAAAAAAAAATAGGAATCGGGCTTAAATTTCCTTACATGCAACAATTTGTGTAAAAATAATGTTATATACATAGTAGGTATAATGAATATAAGGAACATACAAAAAAAATATTTCGACTACCCAACAAGAAAATTAAACGCTAGTATGTACATACTATATTGTTATATTAATAATTACTACGATTATTACATTAAAGTTTGAGACTTAAACCTAAATCGAAACGATTTCACAAGTGTTTTTGTATATGTTACATCATAGAAGAATATTATATTACATATATATTGGGAAGCCCTCAAGTAGGTATATGGTTGTAATAATTCAAATCGACTTTTCTCACAACCTTGGACCATAAATATAACGAAGTATCGTCAGTTATGTGGCGTGGTGTGTTTCGCAAGGGAGTCGTCCCGTTCACAATGCTGCTGGCGGGCGGGCGGGCGGGTGGTCGAGCGATATGAAAGAATTCGTGACGTTTACCACATGTTAACTACCTACTACAATCGTATTGTACTGATGTTTTATATAATTTATAATACCCATACAAATAATACACATAAACGCGCCGCGTACTTGACCGGAAGACGAGTATCAAAACGATAACGGTTGTTTGTGATTTGTTTGTTCGTTTGTTGCTTTCTCTCGATCACCCGCCCCCGCCGCACACTCGGCCACGGGACGATCACTGGTGGTGACCATAATATTATATTTCCGAAAATCGACTACCGACAACAATAATCGTACCCGCAACAGTATATTAACAACATCATACCTAATATTACACGCATATAGGTGTGCACGTCGTGTAACGTGCATTGTTATATTATTATATTGTAGGTACCTACATATAGGTAAACGCATCATAACGCACATCCCTTACGGCGAGCGACCGTAGGTATACAGGGAAAATAATATCGGCCATACAATTCGGAATGTGGCATTGTGGCACTTTTGAGTTATCGTCGTCGCGTCGCAGTGGGATGATAACTCAATACTGCAGTATATTGTCAAGGCGAGATATTATATAATATTATAAATCTTACAATATCGTTCATACAGTTCTGTTTCTCCGGACGAATGACCGCGGCCGCCACGGCGCCAAGCGACGGTCGTATACAAATCATATGCATATAATATGGTGTACAACCAACATATTTGGTTAGGTTTTATTTTTATAGACTCACTATATTATTGTCCGAGCCCGGGTTTATTATTATGGAATAATAATATCAAACGCCCGAACGCGCCACAGTGTTAACGGTATTCACGACGAGGAACACTGCAAGTTTTCAAACTGAAGGAGATGTTGTAAACAGTATTAAAAAAATATAATAAATGCATTGTGACATGTTGCAGTGTAGTAAAAAGGCTAAAGATAGCCGCAATTTTGTTTTTCTTCATATTATCCACGCATAGTTGTTCACGTCCGATTTCCAGAAATACCTGTTATGTGTAGTAGACTTGGCGGTTTTCGATTTGTATAGTATTGTTTATTCTGCTATAAATCTTCACTTTATCATTAGTGTAGGTAAGTGTATGGCTGTATCTATACGTTAAAGTTGCCAGAACAACTCTTGCAGGACTTCCGTCCGTGGCTGTAGATACTATATCTACAGCTGCGCTTCCACCCGATGTCTGCCAAAGATGATGATATGGTGTATAATCGACGGATTGCGCCGGAAATTCGAAACAGAAAAATCAATTAAAAATGCGAACGTGTCGACACTGATATGTGCAGTTCAACGCAACTAATGCAGGTATAAACGTGGCGGGTTGTGGGTTTTAGGTGGCGGAGTTGTCGTCCGGATAGAAGAGAACGGCGAAAAGTCTTCGGGGAGTGGTGGGTCATCCTGGGGTGATCAGTACCACGTGTAGAACGGCGGATGAGTCTGTCGGGGCTGGTAGTAAGCAGCCGAAGTGGGGCTCATCTGGCCTCCCATGCAAGCGGTCGGTATGAGTGCGGGCTGTGGGCTTATCCGGGCCGGATTCATGGGCGGCATTTGATGATGTCCGCCTACGCCGCCGCCGCCGATGCCGAGGCCATGGTGGTTGGCCAGCGCCGACCAGCTGGACGGGCTCTGCATGGACACCAGTTCGGACGACGACACTGTGATTAGGCTGTCCCCACCGTTCGCTCCTGTCAACAACGCACACAAATCCAAATTTAAGTACAGGTAATGGGTATATAGATAATATTTTATTATTTACATAGATTAGGAAAGTTATTGGTACAACATGTGTCCTGTGTAGCTATTATTCCGTTGAGTATGGTATGGTCGGTAATCGGTACAGGTAGGTATATTATAAAACGTGAAAGACACAATGTAATTATTACACTCATCAGTTGATTAATACATTTTAATGTACAATTCGAATCAATTTTTACCCCCTTTGAAAAAACCAGCTTTTCCCACTACGTAAAGGTATCCCGAAAAATTCGTGTTATAATATATGAGTCAAGGTAAAATGTCTTAAATGAGAAGGTTCGCGAAAATCAAAAATAATACTATTAATAATAGTAATAAATAATACTCCACAGGCTTGTCTGCGTGGAGATGTACTCGCGTTCACACATGACATATGGAATAAAATCATACTATAAAAAAAACATGACGACTACTACTGGTACAGCCAGTACGCCCGGCGCCCCGCCCTCATATGTAATTATTCAGTTAAAAATCATTAAACTTGTTGTAAGCGTCCAAGGTGCGTCCTTATATACTAAACAGAATCAAAAATGGCAAATTACTTTCATTACAATAATAATAAATTGACCCGCCTAAAACAATATTTAAGACGATATATGTATTAATGTAAACGTAACTACTATACATTGACTAGCAGGACGGGTGACGTCACTTTTTCAAAGTATAGGTTGTGGGCTATGGTATTTTATCAAGTCCGTCTAATGATAAATTAGGTTTGTCGGATGATTACACCATACACGACATTTTTTCGGCGTTGGCTGTTATCACTAGTTAGCAATCTAGTTTATTAGCTAAATCTGTGCAGCCAGGAGAACTAGAGAATAAAGGTGGGTATACTGATATTTGACTTACCGTTCGATTGTCCCATGAGTGTGATGTTGGCCGACACCGGAGACAGCTGATGGTGAGTGATCATCGTGGGAGCCGAGTTGGCAGACGCCGAACCGATCTGATAGGACTGCGAAGCGGCGGAAAGTAAGTTCGGCGACGAGGCCTGGTGATGGCCACCGCCCTGACCGATGTGCAATTGTGAGAGCTGACCACTTCCATTTAACTGACCCATCTGTAAGACGAAATAAAATATAAGTAATGTGTTATACTTTAATTGTTGACCAAATACGATGTATATATATAGGTGAAGCAAGGGATGTTGGTATTTAAAATCGTTCTACTGGTATCAGTGATATTACCGGTTATAAGGTATTTTCGGTGAATCTAATACAGTCTTTCCAGCCCAGAAAAATGAAATATTTATTTTAAAAATTATGTTTGTAATTTATTATTTTTTGAAATAAAAAGGTTATAAAATATTTTTTAATACAGCGGGAGGGAAGCTTTTATGAAAATGAAAAAGGGCATTGAATAAAAAGGAAGGTTTTAGTTCTAAAAACCGTTCTACATCAGAGTTCCTAACCTTTTTTGAGTCGCGATTCGTTATGACATATTATACTTTACAAAGTACGACGACTGTCGACGGATCATATATGTCCGTATGTGGTTTAAACACTACACCAAAAATAGATTTTCCGATATCTAGGACAGACTTCATTATTCGATATTTTACTATTAATTACTTTGGCACGGTATATTTGGTAACAGCGATGATTATAGAACCACGGTATACCGGTATTCACAAATACCGAAAATACCAGCAATTCCCTGTATGTCGAAAATATCACCAGCCCTGTCTGTCCAGCTGAACGGGATGATGTAACGACATCGAAAAGCGTTATTTATTATAATAATATACAACGACGGTTAGCGGCGACCGTAGATGATAATATATCGTAGTATCGTACTATGATAATACAAAACAGATATTATAATGACGCGGCTAGACCGGATCTATATTCTATACACAACGATAAATGCTTATCGTAACATATTTATAAGCATAGGTATATAACATTATATGTATACCGCGGGCGGCGGGCGTCCGTCACCGCAGCACGATTATATATATTATATTATATACGGTTATAAATAACTCAGCTACCCCGCCGGTAAACGGTGTCACCGCGACCAAGACCCTTTTTACGACGTCCTCGCAGCCTGCCCGGTCGGACGTCATGAAAACATGTAATTATATACAAATGATATACGTATATAATAACACGAGTGCATAATAATATTATAACCATGACGGCGGCGGCGGCGGCGGCGGCAGTACGTTTTTCAGAGAGAAACCTATTACCACGTGCGTATCCCGTTGTATACAATAAGATACCTAAAGTTCTATCGATCATCGCGATAAAATTGACACATTTTATTATTATTGTTGTAGGTGCCAACCACATACAGACCCACAACAAGCCAAACAGCGGTGACGTCGGCAATATGTATATGTATATGTATAACAACAAATTAAACGTATGTAGATAAATCGTATATTATGACGTATATATGTACATTTTATACTGCAGGAATCGTCGAAGGGATTCGAAACCGAAATGATCGAAAACGATGGTGGCGGTGAGTTGGGATGGATACAATTTCGAAGATAATGTTTATGAAAGTAAATCTGTGTAAAAAAAGGTGTATGATAATTTATATTACAACTATTAACTCTCTATAAGAGCACCCTCAAACTTTATTACGATGTGTAGTTATACGAGAAGGTTTAATTAATATCTGTACGGCTTTTATGTGCATATATTTTTGTATACCTCCTATTTTTAAAAAGATTTTTAAATGATCACTGTGATAATGAGGAGTGTGATGAGATGGATATGGAGGTGGGGGGTTGTGTATGGCGGGAATCATATTAAATTACGACTTTTTGGCCGAACGAAAACTTACTTGAGAAGTGAGCAGTGACGAGGTGGACGTGTAGAGCGGCGTGGTCGGGTAAGTACCACCCGTAATTCCTATGTACGAAGTGGCCGTGGCCGCTTCGGTGCTGATGTTGCTATGAGGCCTGTTATCGTGGTCGATTAATGACGTGGCACCCAGACCGCTGTACATCATGCTGTTTTGATGATGTTCGTCCTTGATCATCTGCTGTTGTTGCTGCTGCTGCTGTTGTTGCTGTTGCTGTTGCTGCTGATGATGATGATCGTCAGTTTCTACACATAAGTTAAAATAATGATTTATTAGATATCACAACAGCTGATGAACACAAATCAGTATATTATCGTATGTGATGCAAGTTCGAATTGACCAACTACGTATATACTAACTACTAAATTATGTTGGTACTTTGTACAAAAAAAAAAAACACGTCAAATTGTAGTATTGTAGTAATAGTTATAGAATAGTTATATATAATAAAATTATAGTAGGCCCCTGTAAAATGAATTAGTTTCTTAACTCATTAGTGCATCTATAAAGGGATGTTAGAAAGTAAATACTTTTTAATGATTTTGGAGAATTTTTCAGCACTTAAAATGGACATCAGATTAGATTAATGAAATAAACAAAAATATATTTTAAAATAGTGCATAGTATAGTTTGCACGATCCCTCGTACCTTTGTATCCGTCCGGCGTCGTGTTGTACGGTTCGTGCAACTGTTGTGGCGACATTATGTAAGCGGGCGTGGATGATGAATTCGGGCCTGACGACTGTTGCTGTTGGTTCTGTTGCTGCTGAGCAGACGGCGAGTACCCGAGGGCCAATCCCATGCCATAGCCACCGGAACCTGGAGTGGAACTTCCGGTGTTGCTAGACATTTGCTTTCTCAGTCTCGCACGCCGATTGCTGAACCACACCTGTAGAAATACGCACTGTTAATGATATGATTTGCAAAGGTGAATATAATAAATGCTATAGCGTATAAGTATTTTAGCGATGGCCGACGGGTCACGATTTGATGAAAAAATTGATAGCAATTTGAAATTTTAATTTCCAATGTGTACAACAACTTTGGATGGTGTACGTTTATAGTGTGATTAAAATAAAGACGTAATAAGTATATTAAGTCTACTCTACTCTACCGTAAGTACCTCATAAAAGAATTGTTTAAAATTATGAAATATAAAATCATTCTTTTTAAAAATATTTTTGATTAAACATTTACCTAATTCTTATAAAACCATTTTCATCTTTAGTTTGAACCTAACCTTGAAATATAACTTCATATATTTTACATTGCCCGCCGCCTACATTGGGCATTCTATACATTGTCCGAGAATTTTATAAAATGGCCATTTTTCTACTTTACTGGTAACGTATAAATTCGTATAATATTATCACCTGTATTCTGGCTTCGGTCAGTTTGGTGCGCTGGGCTAACTCTTCTCTGGTGTAAATGTCCGGGTACTGGGTGCGTTCGAACGCCTTTTCTAGTTCGTCCAACTGCAGCGCAGTAAACGTGGTCCTGCTGCGGCGCTGTTTGCGTTTTAACG
Source organism: Myzus persicae (assembly GCF_001856785.1). Taxonomy (NCBI): domain Eukaryota; kingdom Metazoa; phylum Arthropoda; class Insecta; order Hemiptera; family Aphididae; genus Myzus; species Myzus persicae. Next base: position 220,234 of record NW_019104000.1, read on the forward strand.
GTATACCCGGTTCTGAATCGCAGTCCGAACCATCTGAAGTTTTGCCTGTACAACATATTATAACGAGCGAAGATGAAATATTGGGCGAATCTAACCAATTACAAAAATAAAAAACAAAGTGTCTGTATCTGTACGAACGCGTTGTCTTATATTTTCTAGTCCACAGAAAGCGATTTTATGCCACACACTGCAATTTTATCACAAATTAGGCGCAATAGGTGCAATTCAAATGCAAGTTTTTACGTTGCTATTAAAATTTTTTTTTCATTATTTGAAGCACTCATAAAAAAATGCAATTTGCGACGTTATAGTTAAGTAGTTTCAGCTATTTGGAAGTGTACTTGTGTAATAACATATTTATTAATGAAATAAATCATCAATTTGTTGATTTTTAAATTTAACTAATCTAGTAATTGTCCAAATTCTTTATCGTTATTGTGATACACGATATAGATTTATTCAAATTTAAATCCAAAATTACTATTTATACTTATATAATATATTATGAATTGTTAGAGCAAAACAATGTATCAATAACAGTAAAGGTTACATTTTGTTTCATTCACTCAAATATAGTACAACGTATAGAGAACTAAATTCTAAACTACTTTTATTTATTTTAACGATTTAGAATTTAAGTGTTTCATATAGGCTTGCTAATTATGAATTATAATATAAAAATACCTATATCGTTTATATCAATAGTACGGACAGCATCTGTGATTAATAAGACTGCTATCGAACATATTTGATAATTTAGGTATCCGTTATCAAAGATTTATAATCATTGCGATGAGTCTATGAACACCGAAAAAATATGTAGGTACATAATAATTATTAGGATTTAAACTCAAGTACTTACTTTAAAAATGTGCTAAATGTACCTACTACAAAAAAATATGCACTTATCTAAATTTTTTTCGATTTGCATACATTTTTACATTAATATTATACTGCATGTCTGCATTTATTATAAATTACATAAAATAGTAATATAATTCACCATACTTCCACCTACAATACATTTGTTATAGAAACGTATAGGCACGTATAATAACACTGTTACCATGGTATTTTAAAATAATTACGGTTTTCGATAAACCTTGTTGGTCATGAAATCATGACATAGCCATACAATTAAGATCTCAAATCACTTTTCATATTTATTATGTTATTTTAATTTTAAATTTAATCTGCTCTCTAATAAATAGAACGCAAACTAAATATGCAAAAGTGTCTGTATTCGATTAAAACTTTTGAAAACATACCTAGAAAATCAATCTAAGGAGCAGTAAAAAACACGCAAGAGCTACAAAGCTTGAACTATTTTAATGACAATTCGTCAAATAACATTGGTCATTCGAATGATAGGATAGTAAAAAAAGAAACGTTTATGAAACCCGAATGTAAAATTAATTTCATGGAATGAACTTATTAATATACAAACAATATTATTACACATATATAGATCATTGAAAACGAGCAAGGGTTTTTGAGCAACTGTACATATATTATTATTATTATTATTATAAGTAGGTATACCATCCGACTAAACGTATGCCGAGACGAACACACACACCACAACAGTTAAGGATTCGAACGTGTCGGATGACTGAAGTACGTAATTTCGACAGACCGCAACGATTGGGTTACACAAAGAGACCGACCGGCGGCGGTGGAAACGAACATATTTTGCCAGCGATCGCTTGTTTTTGTTTTATTGTGTTTTTGTGATGCATTATTAGTGTTTACGTGTGTGTAGATGAGATGGGAAAGAAAAAAAGGAGGCGCTCTGTTCCAGGTCTCGTATATGGTCGCACGTCACGGGCGGCGGAGGGAAACGAAAAATCATTTTTCATAATTATTTAGCAAAAAAACTTCGTTGTGGGTTTTTGGCGGCGTCGAGGCGGCATGCGGTCACACAGAATCGAAGGCGCTTACAAACCGTCGGCGGCGGTCCAAAACCCAAAACCGGGTAATGGTTTTTAAAATAACAATAACGCTATAAGACGCTGCACGTCGTCGCGGCGGGTATATTATCATTACTATTATTGTTATAATATTATATTGTGGATGGATGAATGTGCTAATGACGTTTGCGGTGCGAGAATCGGTTTTTCGCGATGCGAATACGAGTCGAAGACGATGATTGTATACAAATCTATATAATATGATGATATTTTGTATCGACACACAATTTGTAAACGACATTAAAAACGACCGTCAGGTGTGTGAGACCAAGGCAAAGTGAGTGCCGCCGCCGCGCGTTCGGCTTATATAATGCCGCCCCGCAGGTAATGTTCAAAAATAAATTGATACCTATCGAACAATATTATTATATTTTGTAGTGATTTGTACATAGAGAATTTACAGATACGAAGTGCATCATATTTTTTGGTCGATAGCATTTGTCTAAAGCCGTTATCATCTTATCGACGAACCCCCTCCCCCCGTAAGCCATGCTCAACAATAACAGCTGTATGTATATTGTTGTAGTTTTATTTAATCTTCGACTACTGGACGAGTTATGAGATTGTATCAGGCATCTAGTAATTATTTATAAGCAAAAGGTTTTATGGAAATGATCTCATCGTTTCCTCAGATTATGTACCATATAACATAAATATACTTGGGAATGGTCGATTTTATGTTGTTGAATTTCAAACGCGTGTATTTTAAATTAAAAATAATATTGTCTCAATAAATCGATTTGTCCAAATTACGTACAACAGTTTTAGTCAATCTCTAAAATATTTTGTTATAGGTACTTATATAGTTTCTTTACGAGGCCGGTAAACTATATCATAATAATCACAATTTTATAGTTGTTCAGGAGTTTTGCGTTTTCTACTGTTGGTAGGTAATAGGTATCTGTACAATATAATTCGTTGATTGGAAAGAATACAAATATATGTTTTTAATGGGTTTTGAACGAAACCATATCTTATATCAATCATGTTTTCGACTTGTGTGGCTTATCTTTTCAATACCACTCAAAAGCTATTGTTTTGTGTGATTATATGACGACGTGGTCACTAAAATTTTTTACTACGACAATTTAAATATCCCTAGCTCACATATTGAAATTATAATAAATGTTTAACGGCGGAACACTGCAGGAATAGAGTATGCCGTTTCCATTCCATCAAAGTCATACACTCATACTCATATATGTGTGTGTATATATACAGTATACACGTCTGAACGAATGCCAAACACAATAAAAACTGTTTTATTATCGCTTCATTAGAGGAGAACTAAGAAAGAAAAAAAAATCGGTTTCGCAAATGTGTTGTCACGGCCACAATATTAACGATTTAAAAAAGTATCAAGTAGAAAAAGAAACTGTGCTAAGAATAATTATTAATGGACTGTCGAACTTTCAGTTTAATATCACAATTCCAAGTTCTAATACTTAGTAAGAATTTTAAATTCGGCGAATAATTTATGGATATTTCATATAATTGTTTGAATTTTAAAGTATGTAGATGATTTTATGATGAATCATGAATGATGATTAATACTTTTCAGTAACATAGTCAATATATATTTCATTAAGCATAAGACAGATTTGAAAGATCGTATCAGTAATATTGAGCATAAAGTAAAAGTGACAAAATGTATAATATACAGTGACAAATAATGAGTACACTATGAAATATATCTTCAACAGTCTCGTATTCAGTTTCCATTCGAATCATATCTTTACTCTTTAATAATTATAATGAATTGTAACGTAAACATGTATATTTAATGTGTAAGTATAGTTGCCGACACAAAAATAATATGCAAAGTGCGTGAATATATACTATATTATACTTTTAAAAGATAGAAAAAACTTACCGTCGCTAACTTTTTTTTCCGAAGCAGAATCATCACCATCGTGGCCTCTTAAAAGTCTCGATATTGCGCTGATAGACGGGGCGCTCCCTCGGTCACACAATCCTTCTCTAATCAATCTGTAAAAACAAATTAAATAACATAGAAAATCATTGATACCACGATTCATAGCATAGTTTAATTATTAAAATTAAGACGCGTATTTGCTCCCTGGTAAAACTATTGGTGTATATATACTTAATACTTTATTTCATATATTTTCAAGTATGAACATTTTATTCACACCCACGTACTCTCGATTCTTCGCTATAGTGTCGATGTATATAATACTATATACAATTATTGATTTAAGTATTGGGTAGTATGTATGTACCTACAGTCTACACAGCCATATAGGTTCATAATAGCTTTGCAGTATTGGAGATTTTATAAAACATTCTCAAGTTATTTTACTTCGACTACCTACAGGGGTTTTGAATGAAATCCATGTACTAGCTGGCCCTCCTACCGTGTTTAAAAGAATTGAAGTACTGTAAGGATTATATTTTTGTTCAGAGATTAAAAAAAAAAAAATAAATAATAATAAATACGTAATAATAAAAACGAAAGGAACGAATTCAAAAAGCAAAAAAAAAAAAACGGTAACATCCCCCTACTGTGGTAGTATTATAATAATACCGGTAGAAAACTGTATCGAAATGAAAAAAAATCATAAAATAAAATAGGACACACTTGAGAGTATCATAAAAATAAGAAATAACGATGTTCATGGAGAGAGGGCCGAATATAATATTATAAACGCATACAGCCGTGTTACAGTGTATTATAATATTGTTACATTATGATAATAACATCGAATAATTGCGTAATAACTGAAAACAATTGCATTGCGTAACCAATAAATATAGAGGAAAACAATAGACCGAGTGGACATTTGTAACGTTATGTAATGAGAATAACTTGCGCTGTAATCGGAAAGGTGTTAGACGTTAGTAGACTGCAACACGTGTAATTTCGGAAGGGATGATATGTAATAAGTATATTTTATTACAAAAAATCCGGACCCGAAAAGTTCCTATACTACTGCAAGCATCTCGGAAAAATATATATTATTATTTAGGTACTATCTTTAGGAACCTATATAATGTAATAGTTTTTTCATACACTGAATATTTGCATGTTACATACATAGAGAGGAATTTAGGATACTATTATAGATACTATATATTTTAAAACATGAATTTATATTACATACACATCATATCTATATGCACATATTATACCCAACGGACGGTCGGTTTTTATGTTTAAGTAGTTGACAAGTGTAGATATAAATTTCAGACTACTTTAAGAAAGCATTAATTTATGTACGGAATTTTATTGTTGTACGACGTCTTAACAAGCATGAAATAGCCAAGCAGTGCACACAAACTGGACTACCTAACAATGCGATCGAGAGAAAAAAATGTAAGCTGAATAGTGACAAAAAAAAAGAAAAAGGACCCAAAGGTCATATTCTGGAACCGTTATTTATGGCTCTGTATGCATCAAATATGTATAGTATGTAGGTATATACCATATATTGTATATGTAGCGGCAGCAATCCTATACATAATAGTATGAGCCAGTTTATAGTCAATAAATTTAAATGCCCTTCAGTGAGTTGAAAATTGATGTTTAAAGGGTGCAGCAAGGGTAAAAAGTCTTGACCCTATATATATTTTAAAAGAAAAAAAAACATCCCATTGACAACTGATGATTGTATTAAGTATACATACATATAGTGTGTGGATTTTATGTCTTGTTTGGGAAAAAAACCACCGAGCACGCGTCCCTTTTATAGAATATAAAATAGGTATAGTACATTTTAAAACTAATAAACCAAAATCATTGACGTGTAGTTATATTTTCTTCTATACAAGAAAAAGAGTTCCGTTTGAAATTTTAAGAGAAATACGTAAACACTAACCTTTTATTATCGTGATATTGGGCGGGCTCATTGTCATTTCTGAAACAAAAACGGGATCATTCTTAGAGCTTTATTCAATTTGAAACACAGCAAAGAAATCACTTAAAAACTTAATAACACAAATTATACTTAATACACATTAATACGGATCAATGAATATCTATAAACATACGCCCTTAAACATTTTTCGGTACATAAATGTAGGTATAATATATTCAAGAGGTGAAGAGGCAGATTATAACCCTCCGGAGAAAGCGAGGTATTAATATATAATATGATGTACCTACTATTTATTTGTATTACATTGTCATAGCGTTTATTTTACATTCTACAATTTGTGCGGCGCCACTGTACCAGTCAAAATAATAAAAAAAAAATGAAACGATGTGCAGGTTCAATGGGCGTGTACGGGTAGAGTTCACATATTTATTAATTTATCGTCGTTTTTATTAACTGCACGTTTACAAGGTAGGTAGGTATAGGCATATAACTCTACAGCAAAATACTGATAGAAATAAATTTCTGTATTAGTCATATGTTCCAAAGTATTGATTTATTATTATATAATATTAATTGTCCTGTGAGTTTATTTGATATGCTATTGTTGTTAGCTCTGCAATTTAGACTTATTGTGATTGGATGATGATGGTGTTACTAATAAGTTATCGATTCCCTAAAATAAGTCATGTTATGTATGTAAAGGGTAGGTATAGGTAATTAGGTATATCTATAAAAAATATTGAACATCAAGATGAAAAAGGTCACTAAGCAAATGATATTTGTGCTACATTGAAACTAGGTTTTTAAAAAGAATCATATAGGTAATACACAAGACACATAAATACATAATATTTTGTACCTAGTCAAAGCGTTTGATTTTTAAATTATAATTATTTAAATTTTAAATTATCAACATTATTTTATTAAACTATTAGTAGATATAATATGTGTGTGAGTGTGTGTGTGTGTGTTATGACAATAGATACATCCTTATTATAGTTATTAAATAGTTATAAATTAATGTTTTTGGATTCTCGACAAATAATATAATAATATGTTACCTAATATACATTTACTATAAGTATAGGTATATTTGGTACGGCTAATTATAAGTTATAAATGATGATATGTACTACGAAAAAATCAACATAGTATGCCAAACTTGTTTAAATTGTTCGTGTTGAATTATCTACTATAAAGCATTATTTGTAGGTATAGTGGTATATTAAATATTAGTCAATGAATACCTATAACTAATAAGAAATAATACCGCTGCGGGAGAGATCAAAGAAACGTAAATCGATCAATAACACATAGACAGAACCAAAGAGATTTTTTTAATAATGCCTAAACATTTTTATGGGAAAAATTTATCAGTTATCTTAATGCACAAATATCAAATACACCTATGTATATAGGTTATACCTAATTAAAATTAAATTAATATTTTGTACTATTTTCAATAATTCTGCATTAAATGTTGTATACAGCAAACGATGTTTAGAACTATATCTGAACTATATAACAATATATTAAAACATTGGTCGGGATGACTTTGGAAATCTGATTTCGTGCCGGGGCAAACGTGACGCCGACGTATTGCATTATTTAAAATTTGGCGTGTTACCTGTGTCTGTGTGACATATCATGGGTAAGTAGGTACTTACCTAATGGGTATTCATGTTTTATAATATAGTATATTTGAGTAGCATCGAACTTTAAAAAAAAAGTACTCAGACTGTTTAACCTAATATCATTTTAACTGTTATAAAGATATATAAGGGGGTTAACTTAACATGTAAAAGACACACTTAAATGTTACTTTTACAAGACAATATAGTGTCTTATGCGAGTTAAACTTATCACTTGTTCATATGATATATTAATATAACACGATGAAATGATAGACTATAATGAATGCTTGTAATTAATCGAAATTTATTATGTTCTGCTATTGTGCCTGTAAATTGATAACAGCGTTTTGGTCGTTCATGATAATTAATTTAATTATTAAATTTTCTAAAATACCAAACGCATAGGTGTATCTCATAAGATTCCATGTTTACTTTTATACGTGTGTACGTTATTTATAATATAATATTAGAATGGGATACAGCTTATTACATTATTTTATTATGTATATATTATAAATATGTTAAGTAATAAGTATTTAATATATTGTGTTATGTAAGGTATACCTGTCACGAATTTCCCAGCTGAAAATTCCGGGATTTTCCGTCTTATACTCCTCGATGCGACGCTCCACGTCCGGCGTGGCCACTCTAGGCTTGCTGCCGCCGATCACGCCCGGCCGGATACTGCCAGTCTCCTGGTAGCGATTCAGGATCTTCGACACGCATCCGTGTGACACGCGCAACTGTCTGGATATGACGCATGGTCGCACGCCGGCCGCGGCCATTTCGACGATCTTCAGCCGGATGTGGTTGGGCAAAGGCCTGCCGTTGATAAACACGCCGCCTAACTGGTTAACCCGGCCCTGGCCTGCGGAAACACCACACACGCACGGTAAATAACGGAATGACATATAATACCATATACCTATTACCTATAATATATATATATTTATATATAGGAATCTAACGTATAATATTTAATATCATATATATTACGCATTATGGATGAGTACTGAGACTATTTAGAGATCTCGGGGATCCTCAGTATTTATATATATATATAAGATATAAAAGGTATATAGTGATATATACTTTATATATTAGAGATAAATCCTGTATGTGGTTTTTTACGGTAACCTAAAAGATTTGAAACTTTTTTGGGTTCACTTCACCACCCCTTATCGTGCCTTTGATTTAGCTGCATGTTTATGTGGTAATGACTGATGAGTATTTCATTTCAGCAATATGTTTATCAGGCTCCTCATGTAATGTACAACATTTAGGTTGTATAGATATTTTTATACCTACATATATTATAGTTTATGGTCAGGGAGAGTTATACACAAATTCAACGTTGTATATGATATTATACATACCTAACTTACTTATAGTTATTTTGAATTTTAAAGATAAATTTCACGTAATTGATAGAATGTTTTTTATTTTTATTTTATTTGACTCAAAACAGTTGATTTCAATCCAATATGTAGTTATTTACCCAAAGTGAAATGTGTAATGTATTATAGGTATTAGGTATACGTAACCTAACCAACATGCGCAACAATTTGAGTAACATTAGGTCACGTCACCATAGTATAATAAATACTGCAGGATCCCTCTGTAAAACTACTTTTTGTCATAAGAGTTTAGAAAAGTATCAGGTCGACTGATATGATAGTTTTGTATTGAGATTTACTATATTATGAACTGCAGGACATTTTATATAAACTTGACACTGCTATAAGCCCAAGTATTGCAATGCTGCAGCTCCCACCCTGCTGCAGTACACATGAAGAACTGCAGCAATTGAACGAGTTCAGATGAGCAGAGATATAATATCAAATTATATACAGAACAGTAAAGATCAATATCATAAGTAATATGTATATATAAATATTTAATATACAAAGCGACAGTCGATTGATCACGTTAAATGCTAGTATCGCGACCTATATTATATATTAATTTCCCGCTCACGTGCAACGTATAGCTGGCGTAAAAGTATATGATATAATGTTTAAAAATGATTATATATATTGTATTATATATAGGTTACTTGCCTTGAAATGGGTATCCGGTAAAACAGGGCCTCATCATGCCGTAATTGGTAACCGTCATATTTTCGTAACCGTGCAGTGAGAAACGTTTGTAAAACAGACGAACATCGAAAAACGAAACTAGTGAATGTCTTATTTGTAGGTTTAAGATATTATATTGAAACAAAAAACAAACAGAAACAAACAACTTGAAAATGTATCAACGAAAACACGCACAAAAAATGTATACGAAAAAAAGATTGGTACACTCGCGGGAGGTATGTTATTAGATAATGTTTATAAAAATAAAAATAGGCATTATTATTGCATACCTATGTAATGTGTATATTAATATAGTATAGTTAATATAACAACAAAAGCGGCAGAAATCGTCGGACGATATTTTTTCTCCGTGATGTGTGTATAGTAAAAACGACGGTGACGATAATATTTTTATACCCGGGTATTGCTAAGTGTAATATCGGTGTACGACGAGATATTTGTACCGAACGCACGAAACGCCGCCGCATTGGTGTCCCGAACAAGACTGGATCCGGGGTTCCAAGGCACCGGCCGTGTGGGGCGTGCGGCCCGTGCCCGCGGAGGCGTGTAGTGATCACCGTCCGTCCGCTGCCATCGACCAATGGCAGCCCGCCGCCGGAGCGCGTAGTGTGAGATTTCCCCCCCGTTTCTGGTGCGTTATATTATTGTGTTTTTTTACCCGCCACCGTTTGCCCCCACCTCGCGGGAACGGTTACCTCGACCACCATCGTATGTTAACCCGGTATATAGAATAATATTTCTTAATATAATAATAGGTATAAATAATAATATAATATGTGTTAATACCGCGTAAGACGTATATATATACATATATATATATAGGCTCATAATATGTATGATGTATCTATTTACGTTCCCACACCGCTATAATAGCTGAGCCGCGGCTATTTTTATAGTTAGGTACATGAAAATTAAAAAATTAGGAAAACGCGATATACGCCATCATCTATTCTCCAGTGAATGGTGGAGACAGTAGGTAGTCGACGTTTCTATATATATATATATACACCACAGTATGCACGTATGTATTGTATTTTTCTGAAATCTAAAACACTTTAATACATAGGTATCTATGATGTTATGTAACGCAGCACTGCACGACACGCGCGACAAAGATTTCGAATTTCACAGCACGCCGCACGCGACGAGAAATACGCATATTATAAACGCTGCGTTACTGCGGTAACGTAAGTATAGGCGGTAGGTCGGTAGATACCCGAAATCTGAATACCTCTATAGGATCCAGGTAATAATTTAATATTTACTTAATTCACCCATTTTTATGCATTATAATATCTGTGTATAATAGTACAATTATTATTGGTACCTATATATATATATATATATATATAGTGCCTAGCTACTACACATATTTTATATATTATTATGTACCTAAGGTTTAAAAAATAATTCGTATATATGACAGCCGATATAGTCATATAGGTATATCATAGATCACACATGGGTATTCAAGTTTATATTTGTTAGATATGAGTATGAGTGTATGCCGTAGGTATACTATTAGATTATAGTAGTTTCAGGTAGCACATCATACATTTACATAGGAGGTGTACAATATTTATTATGTACTTACCTATAATTTAGTTAGAGAAATCATATTAAGAACCTAATACCCATCTCTATACTGTATTAATAATTCCTATAGTATAGGTTTAACTAGACTTTACCAAAAGTGACTATAGCTACTTTATCAGTAGGTTTAAGCACCTATTTAATTTTTACTATAGAAAATGAATACCTGTATAGTTTATACTATATATATTCGTCATGCTATTATGATGATTTATGATATGTAGTAGTAAATGTCGATATTACGTAATGACTAATAATAGTTTATTGGTGTACCTACTACCTATAGTGAAGTATTCATTTTATACAATTAGTTGTTTTTACTAACACACCCATGCATAATTTTAGGTGGTTCAGCGTTTTCAAGATTCAAATACACCACATCTTATACAGTTAAGTTATACCTATACATATGAACTTGGGGTTACTTTAGTAATCTATTTACCTCGTTTTAATGCACAAATTAAATATTTATATGCATCATAATTATTTTGTTTTCCATATTTTCTAAATTCTGCATGATATAATATGTATAGGTCGGTTAGCTATACATATTGTATTTATATGAGATCTAGCTGTAACATCGGAACCTTCGAGTTATTCAAAACAAGGTTTATATCCTTTATTAAATAAAATATGTTAAATCGTGTGAGTTTGATGCATATAATACCTAATATTGAAGGACTTAAAAAAGTATACACTAAGAAAAACGTATTTTAAAAGTCTATATATATACCTATATAATAAACATGGGATATGCGTTTATATAATACATGTGATGTAGTGCGCAGTACTTATATAGGTATATATCTACCTATATGTATATGTAAATTATACATTATATACTTACATTTGTATAATGACGTTCTCTTATAACACTTCTGCCAGCGCGGAGGTGGTAAAATAATCAAACAGGCGAGTATCTATATAATAATAATAAGAGAAGTAAAAAAAAATGTAAAAAATAAGAAAAAGATTTATAAGATGAAATCTGGCAGTAAAAAAAAAAAATAAAAAATGGTGGATCGTGACGAATCGAAAGTAAGGACTTTCACGGGAAACGAAGCCAAACAAAAGGTTTTGAGATGTTCAGCGGACCGTGCACGCATCGAGTGCAGCGCTCAATACCACACAGCCCGACAACTCGTACCATTTTTTTTTCTCTACTCTTTGTAGCCCATTATAATACCTACCAAACTATAATGGTCTAATGTATTATATAGCCCATTATTATTAGCCTATGTTCCCTTTACCACTTTATAATGATATTACGCCGAGAAAGTGTAGATATTAAATTATATATTAGGTATGTATATATTATGGATATCGCGTAGGTCAGCAGCATGGTGAGTGTTGTGTGGACGGATAACTCGCGAACCTTATATTATATGCTGAACACGAACGTAGGTAGGTACTTGCAGGCGTGAATGTCGAATTGTTATAGTTTGGGCTTTGCCAAATGTGCGTGTAGGGTGGCACATTCTTTCTTTTTGTGCTCTCTTTTAATCCCGGATTGATTTATGTTTCTGATGTAAGTTGATTTTTTTCTTCGGTAAACAAATGTAATTCGCAATTTTTTTTAACACAAACAACCTATTTTTTTCCCTCCCGCTGTGGATTTTGAAACACCATACAAACCTTACAGCTATACACGCTTCAGTATATTATACTCCTTTTGATTTTTTTTTTTTTATTCACTATTATATATTTATATGTATTATATTGTGCCTTTTGGGTCGCTATATAGTTCCATTTAGAAAAAACTCCCGTGATGACAAATTGCTCGAACCACCCAAGTCGAGAGTTACGCAAGAAATCTGCGAAAAAGGCAAAAAAAAATATATTTTTAGCCACGTGCAGAATTGACCTTGCATATGGTCACCCTTGTGTTATTTATACAGTGTATTTTTTTTTGTAATTTTTAACAACGCGTTCTATACGGTACACTAGCTGTATATTATAAAGTATATCATATTATTATAAGAAATATGACTTGAGGACAAATTGTTGGTATACAATATTATACATAGCATATTTTATATTATATATTACATTTATCAGACATCTAACCTGTTGCAGTAAATGAAAATATCCAAGAAGAATGCTGAAATAATATTATATACATTATAAATCGTCAAAAAAAGTATTTTGTCGTACATTTAACAGAGATAATTTTGCGGAATAGTATTATGATATGTATAATGTATCTATATAGTCACTACATTGAATGTAGGCGGTGTATTATCTCTATGACTATAAATTGAATATTCATAATTTGGTATGAATCAAATATAGGAAAAGAAAATGCTGAATGTACATGCATATACAATTTAAATGAATTCGTAAACTGCAAGGACGGTACATCTATAATTTAGATTTCACTGAAAAAAAAACCGTTAAGTATATATGTATTTTAAATTGTTTGATTAAATAGAGATATTCGTTTTGGTTTAGTAGGTACAAATATTTTATTAGCCGTCGAAATATAATATATAGTTTTGCAAATTATTTGTATACTATTATAATAATGTACCTATACATATTATATAGTGGACTCGGTCCATTATTTAAATCAGTTGGTCTTTAAGAGTGTTTTGGGTAAAATGTATAAACACAGCCCGTGCACGAGAAATGACCTGTGACTGACTGGTGTGAAAAATGACGGAATATTTATGTTTGTCTGTCTGGTAGTGTCACAGTGAATAGAAATCGCCACACTCCATCGATTTCCTTCAAACAATAAACGACTACTTATATACATTGCAGAGTATACTTTTGTTTTATGTTACGTGGATATGTTTTCGATTGTTAATTTTAAGTACCTATAGTACCTATAGTTTCACAAATTTCACGAAACTCACAACGCAACAAATTTTTAGGATTGAGCTGTAAAGTAGGTACGTAAAATGGTATAAATGTAAAATAAATAGATAGGTATTCCTTTTCATTCTAACAGCGATAATAAAATATACCATAAAATAATATAATATATTCTATCAACAATTTAATAGTATATAAATAGATGCGTGTATCGCATTTTTAATATAACTATTGGCATTTAGTATTCAATTTAACTTAATTATAGGTAGGTAACTATGTATTTTAACAGCTATTATGTTTCTTGTGGTGAAGTGAACAACTAGGATTATTTGAAAATGTACCAAAAGTTGCGTAGAAAAACTAGTCAATTAATTTTTTTTGTCATTGGCAATATTATTTTTTTCAATAAATCTGAACTTACTGGACATTTGGAAAAAATACAATTGTTTCTAAAATACTGGTAAAATCTATGTCATAGATAAACCCATTATATAATTTCTATGCATTTTATTGATAAAACAATAAATTAGTTAAAAAAAAAAAATATATCTAAAAACGTTAAATATATAGGTATATTATATATATACATAAAAAATGTAGGGCTTTAGATTTATTAAAAAAAATTAATTGTTCATAATAAAAACATTTTGTGGGTTAACCCCCCCCCCCCTTCTTAAGAAGATTTGTTTACATAACTTTAGGTTTATTTTCATATGCCACTGGCTGGTAACTTTGGCTATGGATACATTGTATATACTTATAGGTAGGTACCTACATAAAATATCTTATTGTATTTTATAATATTATAATATGTTGTTAAATATAAAATATGGCGAAATATAATCAACTTTACAATGACATATTATAGTAATTACATGAATTATATTTTTTTTAGTTATAACTGATATAATCAATCTGTATGTGTTTTAAAAAATACAGCTTATTATATCAAAAACAGGTTGGTTTTAATCATGTTCACCCAATTGTAGGACTGTTGGCTATTGCACTTAAGTATACATTTTATTTCACTACCTATATCCTACTTTACCTAATAGCTGTTTACATATTGTTTTTGAAAATGGTCGAGAAATGACTTAATTATGAACGCCAGTCCATAGCAGTATAGACAAAATGTTCAATCTATGTTAGAGGTGCAGCATGCCAATTTCTGAATAAAAACTCACAATCTAAAATCCTAATTAGTTTTTGGTCCACTTGGAGTAAAAATGTGGTAATTTCAAATTATCGTGTTATTTTAAATAAAATGATAGTTCGAGTAACATGTGTGGTCTTTCAATATTATCCCTTCTTTTATGATGGAATTGGATTTTAAAATGTAATCAAAGAATGGGTAGGTAATGTATTCAAATTTCATATTTTAGTGATTCATTTAATTATTATTTATACGATTTTCGCAAGTCCCAACATGAATTCAGGTAATAGGAAATCATTTTAGACCTTCATGAGTAATTGAGTTTTCTGGCAATTTGATAGAAAATTATGAAATCTATGACAAACGATCCGTTACCATAGAGAAATAGGTATTTAGGTAGGTATATAGGTATACGAAGGTATTATAGTTTTGACGAAATATAGATAATAGCTATATTACGAATATAAATTATTTTTGTTATAGGTAGGTACCTATATAAAAGTATGCTGTAGATAGGTAGTTTCTAAATATGTTTTGAAACTTCCATAACACGTCATTATTCATGTCTGTTTTTAACACAATTATTTATTTATTAATAACATTATATATCTATATATATATATATTACATTTATTAAATATAAATAATGATTTTAATTTTTACTGTTATTACTTATTGGTCTTATTAAGTAACCTTTAATCTACCTACCTTTTTTGATTCTGAGTGACGTCTGCAGTAATATGGATTGGATTTAAATATGTATTTTTCATGTATGTTTTATTGCTACCAAAATAATGTTCATTGTTGACAAATTTACCTTACTAGATATTATATGCATATATTCAATACCGTACAATGATGGTACGTAGATAGAAAATCATACACAAATAATACTTCTTTCAGATGTAATTTTTAAAAATTGTTTGGACGTTTGTGAAAACTGAGAAATATGATACATACATAATTTTAAAAAAGTAAAAAAAATATTACTAAAGTCTGCTTTTGTAACAACATTTTGACAGCCATATAGGTAGCTCTAATCAGAATATTTTTCTATTTGACTTACATTTGATCTAAATTTAGAGATATATGTATGTACTTACTCAATCTACATTAGTCTAATGAATATGTCCATGATAATAGTATATTAATGCGTACCTACAAATTCCGAAGCCCAGATTAAGGATCAATTGGGCCCTAGGACACAATACACTTAATACCCCTTTCAACTTAGTTTTAGACAACCTGTAACAATACTTTTTTACTGTTGATTAAAATTGTATAATTCAGTACTATTAAAAAAAAAAAAAACGGACAGGCCTTATAAATTAATAATTATGTCATAATATTAAATATAATTATATGTTATTATACACATATTACATTAATGTATAATAATAAAATCACATTATATTGGTTACTATTAAGATTTATAACTAAGATTGTTTTTCATTGCTTTCTCTTTTGTAAATTGTTGTAAAGTTTCAATGAAATCGATCAATTGCAAAATATAATTTTCAAATGTTACACTTCCTTGAGTGGTTTGTTCTATATTTAATTTTTTATTCTTCTCTACTTACAAAATGCACTTTTGGTATAAACAATATTTCGTAACTGCGATGATTAAATATAATCTAAGTGTAACTAAAATATTTTGGAATACATCTACCAATGATTTTCCGGAAAATCATCCAAATGATCACTTTCAGCAATTGATACTTTACTGAAATTTCAAAAAATGTTTGAAATTGAAGAACTGCATTTTCAATGAAGTTCATTTGAGAAAATAAAATAAAATATTTAATGATCATCTATTCTTTGCACTGTCTGAATCTGGTTAACACCACACCTTAATTTAGTAAATTATTAAATACAAAATTTATAAAAATATAGCATACATGTAGCAATTAAATTTTCTAATTCTAATACAAATTTATGCGCAATGGTCTGAAATACGAAATATGATACCTAATGAGTTTCAAATTATTTCAATTCTCATTTTTTCTCTTTCTCTTTCGTTTGTATACAATTTCTTATTTCTACAACTATAGAGACGAATTTTCATTCGTATATATCTTATAAATATTTTGACTTAGTTGTTTGATGTTATTTTTATATAACTCACTATATAGTCTCTTAAAAGTTAAAATTTACCGAATAAACTATAGGTACCTTTTGAAAACTTTTATACGTGAACATTAAAAAAATATTTCATGGATAATGATAGGTCCCAAAACCAATAGGCCCTTAACTCATAGAAAGACATTTAAAAATATCTTGGCCCCAGCTCTTATCCAATGTCTGATTTATATTTAACATATCAAAAATGTATAAATAGGAACCTATGCTGCATGAAACATTCGACGCGCTTCTCGACAAAGAGTTAAGCTTAAGAACAGAAACAAATAATCAACAACACATCATTGTAAAACCATTAAATATTTTAATTTTTCTCTCCACCCAGATCCTTGAACGAGTTCGAAGATACAAAATATTAAAAATAAGGATAACATAGTACAAAATGACGATATAATACCCAAATAATACGTATCTGTATGTACTTCTACATATGTTTTTTGCAGCGTAGATCCGTGACACGCATGACTCGAGGGACATAGCCTTCCCAATAATTTATACCCATTACAATATGTTATATATTTTGAACGTTTTACGGTCAATTTATCGTAATTAAAATCTGTGTTAAAACGTCTGAGAAATATGCAACCGATAAATAATAACGGCTGTATATCGTATTGAAATGGATGAAAAATATTGTTGTGTTTGTGGTGTAAGCCGTTAATAGACCCATAAGTGTGGTTGGAGGCGGCGTGTTTGTGCTCGAAAACGGCTTCTGAGCAGCGTATCACGTTACCTATATATACCGAGGTCGACACGCCACGCCGTCACCGCTGCCATCCACATGCATAATATAATCAGTGTTGTAAAAAATAATTTCAAAAGTAATATTTTGAAACCTAACCTATACTCTGGCTCTCTTCAAAATATTTTTTAAAATACTATTCAAATTATTTGTCTCAAAAATACATATAATATGAGTAATAGACAAAATAAATATATTATATTCGTAATTATAAATGAATATATTTGTATTAAAAAAATTGTATTTAGTAGGTTTAAAAGATGTACCAAATAAAAAATATAATACTATGAAAAGTAGGTACCTACTCAATACTCATACTGTACGATTCACAATATTGCATAGTGGCATAATAGTGCATAATGCATAGACATATATAATATAATATAATGTGCACTGCCTGCAAGATCATTGCAATTCAGCAACTCGAACTCCTTTTGCTATTTACTTAGGAGGAGAGCTATAGAGAGGAGGAGTTGTTAGAAGTTACAAAATGTTTTCTTTCAGTGTAACGCATTCTTCCCTGCAGTATAAAAAAAATCGTTTGAAAAAAAGATTCCTTAAAAAGTAATTAACTATTTATGTTTGTAATGACTGTAAATGAATCAATTTATACTTTATAAAGCGTATAATGTATATATGATTATTATTACTTATTCCTGAAATGTTTTGCGATAACTATATACAAGATAGTGATAAAGAGAGGTACCGTATAATTTAGTGGACAATTTGTAAGCACTATTTGACTATATATAGGTATAGGTCGTAGGTATAACCTATATGTAACTAATTTATATTCGCCAGAGACTGTTAAATTATACATAGACATTGTATATTATGTTTTTATATAGTGTCGAGGTGCGTGTACCCATACTTAATACGACGTGCAATTAATATTGGGGTAAGGTTTTTGAAAAAGTTGGGAGCATAACAGAAAAATGAAAACGGAATTCACCGCGATGTCTCAAACGAAAGAAAAAAATCCGGAGCTGTCGTCGCGGCGGATGTAAGAGACAGAAAAAATTGTATAAAAAATTAAAAGAAGACGCCCCCGCCACGCGGTCTTTCACGCGGCGGCGTTGCACGTGTTATAATAACACGATACACATCTATATAAATATATATAATATATATATATTATATATATATGGTGCACATTCGCTTTTAAAAGGACACGCCGCCGCCAATGGGCTCGAGCGTGTCTACCGAGTGTAAAATCGCGCGATTCATGACATTTTTAAACGCACATTACGTGGGTAAACATCTTGTTTAACCGCGTCCACCACGCAGGTATACACGCGGTATATAATGTATATACGTACAATGCACACAACACCGCGCGCGAGCGGCGCACACCATTCGATCCGCCGGATCGCGAGTGATATATAATATTCACTGCGTCGCCACTGACGTTTTACAGTCATCATACGATGTGTGCTATATTATAACGCTGTGGTCGTGCGTGCGTGTTTAGGATTTAACGTTTTTGCGAGACTTGTACACACACACACACACACACACACACACAGAAAAATAACTGTTTAATGCACACATTTGGGTGTATATATTATACGTTTATATACATATGAATTTTTAAGTCAAAGAGACACCGCCGCACGTCGCCACCCCGTGTGACACGCACGACCCTTATTTTTTTGCAACAGACATAGGCGGCCCCAATAGTAACGGGAGACGGGTCCGATCTACGGCATATTATCATATATGTATATGTATATCATATATAGGGCATAAATAGGTACATGCGTAACGTGTCCAGCACGATATAAGTGATAGATATTGCAGCATATATATTATTATTATTATATGACGTGATAACGCGGTTCTTTCTCTCGAAAATTGTATTATACGTGTACCGAAGTTTGTATCTATTATGTTCATTATGAAAACATTGAAGTATTATTGTGCAATGTTGTCTGTTGCCGAATAAAATAATACCATATATAAAGCAATAATTTGATGTATAAATATTTGGGCTACGTGCCACATATTGTATATAATATACTTACATACACATATATAAATAAATACTAGACACTATATTATAATAAGTGTACTTTTAATAAATTAATAAATAAATGTATGATATTTCACGTAAAAGTTATAAGCCTATAATCAATAAAGCCCAGTGGTGAACTGAATTCTCTAAATATTTATTCGCCTTAAAACCGGTTTTCAAATCAAAGTTTGTCAAAGCATTTTTTAACTCCTTATTCTAAAGTAGAATGATTTTTAGAGTACTTATACTTCAATACATAAAAATCGAGCTTTGGACGAGTATAGTTTATAATTTATAAGAGTTTCAAGTTTTTATGATTAAAGTGGTACAAGAGTATATAGTATATACCTATAGGATATATGGCAGGTAACATGCAAATGTTGGTCTACTATTTTGCTCATAAAAACTTTTTTGGAAATTTGATTTCTATTTATCAAAATATTCTTAATAATATTTTACTGAATATGAAATTAATAGGATGTAAATTGTTATTCAAAAGAGTAAAAACTAAAAAAGTAATTAAGATAAAAATAGAAAAGTATATAACAAATATTCCAAATTGAAAAAAATATACACTGAATTATGTATGACAAAAACAAGACAACATTTCATGGCAAAAAACTGAATTATTTTATAAGTGTAGTTATTTTTTTCGTTGAATGGATCAGCTCGTTATATATACACATGGCTGTACACAAGGGCTGTTGGACCTGGATTATAGGGGCCTGTCTAGTTTAGGAGCCCGTAAATATGAATTTGTAATTTTTGAAATTTTGAATTCTTGATAGGAATATTTATATAATATTAAATACTATTTTATGGGGCCCGCAAAAAATTTAGTACAGAGAACAAAACTTTGATGTGGGGGGGCTGTATAATATATATACATGTAGTATGCTCGCCGACGCTTTACTGCAGCTGACGACCGATATTCCAGGCTGCCCAGTCAAGACGGTGAGCGACGGGAACACAAACCGGAACAGAGCAGCGGTTCTTGGCGAGCCGTTTGTATGGTTGCAGTATGCTAACCTTAAGCTGTGGAGTCCAAGTCCCAATCCTATGAGAAAATTCAGGGCTGCCACGTCGTCTTACTTTTATAAATTTTGGTTTAAAACGACTGGGGCTGTTAATTTAGCTTTTCGTCAACACGTTTACCAAGCTATATAGTAAGTTACACCTGCTGTATACCTATTTGCTTTTTTTCCTTAACTATCGATTGCTTTTACAATCGATGGCATTATATATTTGCATATTATCTCCGCAATTCAGATACATTTGTTCATTTATTTATAAATGAATCTTCTATGATATGTGAATAGCTATAGATTATCGGATATCGATACTATATCATATATAGTCCCAAAAAAGTTCATTGTTCATGGGTAGGTATTTGTAATTTGTATGTAGGTATTCATGCGGTATCTTATATTATACCTATACCACAATATACACTTACCTACTATACGATTACTGAACATAAAAGTTCAGTATGGTTTAAAAAATAACTGTCAATCATTTTTTTTTATTGTTCATCACTACTATAAAATGAAAAATAGTTTTAAGTTGTAAATAGTTTTTCTTCGATTTCATATTTCTAGAATATTAAAAAAAACCAAAAAACAAATAAACTTGCCAAAGTTTTAATTTGAAAAATTGTACATTTATGAAATTATTATAGTTATTCGTTACATCATACATAAAATATACGGTTTACACCCAAAAATAGGGACAGACGCTCAGAAATCATAATATGTAGACAAATATTATGATAACAAATCTGCAGTCAATGTATATAAATTATATCTAGGTGTACTACAGTTTACTACGGTTTATCGAGGTCATAATAAGTGACATTTTATAATATATTTTTGCTACCGTGAAATGTTGTTGTATTGAAAGTCCGTATATTGGTTTCCGGTTAAAATTTTTTATTTGATTTATATTTTATTCATTCATCATTGTATGTGATACATCACCACAGCAATATTAATATGTTTTAGTGGCTATATCTATCTTTGTGTTAATGTTCCAGACGACGCTAAATATCGATGTTAAATATATAAATTATTTACAGTGTGTTTTATTTTGCTCATGGTATTTTATATACTTTATTAAGTAATTTTCTCATCAATAATTGATAAACTGTTAACATTTCTATTAGATATTCAGATTATCAGTATATATAAAATCATAACTGAAAATTTAACTTAAATCTATACTATATTAATATACAATGTGTCCCGTTAAGAATAGTGACTAGCCGGAGTCATATGAAAGTAGGTACCTTTTAAGTTAAAAAAAAACTCTTTAAAGAGGGGGCTTAACTTTTTTATTTCTTTAGTTATAACAGTTCAACTTTTTTTTAAATAAAACCGAACCTACCGCACATTTTCTGATATATTATCAAAAAAAGCTATTTTATTGTGCTATCAACTAACACCCACAACCAAAACATAAATACACTCGATACTTACTATACACCGTCTACACCTACAGCATAACGACCGTTTTTGATAAAAAAAAACCCATCACTGTTTAGGTATATTATTCATATTTACTAACATTAATTTGCAATTAATATATAATAATATTGTATATTTTGAGTACCACGATATCTATAATGTTTATATATTATAATGTATGTTTTTAAACTTATAAGTATTTGAGTGTGTATTAAATGAGTACCTACTATATAATATATTTATATCTATATGTCTATACAAGGACATTGACTTTGGGGCTTACTTGAATTTTAATGTGTCCAACTGATTTCCGTTTTTCACCTATTATTGTGTAATATATATTTTATAGTATAAATTATGCACCGCAATTATATTTCTATGTATTATTATATTTATTATACTATTATGATTTCACGCCGGTCGCTGCAGGCATCCGGTCATTACGCACAAACGACGCGTGATTTAGAAATTTTATACATCCACATATATATGTTATGACTTATGGGTAATGTTAACATTTGGATAAAGTCGGTATTAGCCGGGAAATACAACATTAGCCAACTGTTAACATTATCCACCAATTCCACCATGGATATTATTAAATGTTGGTCAACATTAACCGGATAATATGATATCATCCAAGAACTTTTGGAAGTCTTAACAACCATAAAAATGTATAAAATTATTTAAAATTATTTACAATATTCAATCTATTTAAAGACAATTAGTAATTACCATAAAATGCAAAAATGCAAAAATGATTAATATGAGATTATTTTTTATTTTTAATAACCAACCTGCTAAAGTACTAATACAAGGTTAAATTTTATTTTATATTTTAAATTATTTCTTGACATATTATTTTAAGTATAGAATTAAGGTGTTACTGGGCTATCCTATATTATTATAACATGGCAAGCTTCCATGACATTTTGAATTGCACAAAATGCTAGATGCTTTACATTTACATCGATTGGTGTTACATTTCCCCTCACATGAATATCGAATACCTTTTGTATCCTTGACCACCATCGTCTGACATTTGACTCTCAATTTCACTCAATGATTTTGATGTATCACCTCACCAAACGGTATTATAATATGCATGCATCTTTCTCTTAATAATTTTATGTATTTTTTCTTTTTTTTTATTCTCTTTCTCTTGTAAACCTTATATATACTTGTCTTGTTTATGTGAAAAAGGGCTCAGTCCGTATATTCTAATAAAATAAAATGTAATATAATAATTATAATACATGTAGGTACCTGCGTAGCTGTATGTAAGTATTAATCTCTTTTTCATGATTTATCAAAGAGATATTTAAATATAATTTCAGTGAACATTTGAAAATCATTCTGCATCATTCTTACACCTTAAATATACATATATATATAATATAAGTATTAGGTACATCCTGCTGCAGTGGACTATACCAGCAAGACAGTGGGCGATTGTTGTTTTGCCGTCAGTATAATACCTATATTATAACTTATAACCTTTAGCTGGTATGACGAAGTGCAATAATTTATCCGACCGCGGACGAGAGAAATGTGGGAGGAGTCGAACGGAACGACGGCGGCGAGGCGGTGCGCGGGAAAAACACTTTCACCGCCGGGCGCGATTGGATAACGTCGTCGTCGAAATCGCGCATTGTCTTTACCATAATATTATGCCTCTCTACTTGCGCATTTTCGTTTACCCCCACCCGCTCACCCGCATGCGAACGTTTTATGCCGGTGACTAGCATTCCTCCTATTGGTGTACTAAATTCACGAGTATAAAATATTATAATTTGTAGGTATTATAACATTATACTTCAATACACTTGCCTAATAATGCGTGAGACACACGACAGCCAGACATTGAGGCACTATAGAAATATTATATTATAATATACCTATAGGTGTATACGTGTGTCGTTAAAAAATGCATTTTTATTGAGCTGCACATACAGGTACAAAATATATAATATGTATTGGTATGGTCATACACTTGTATAATATGTTTGCCAGTGCCGCCAAGGACAGCTCTCTCTCTCTCTCTCTCCCTCTCTTTCTTTTTCTCTCACACACTCTCTCGCTCAATCTCTGTCTCTCTCTGAACAAATTGGCAAAAAATGGTTTTTTTCTCCCCGTTTGTTGTTTTGTTGCGTATTGTTGTGCCGCAGGTGTGTGTGTGCATGTGTAATATATATATAGCTCTCACTTGACACGAATTGGTGTTATTTTTTCATTCAATTACGCAAAAAACAACAAAACTCAAATCGAAACATTTCGACAGCACATTAAGTACCTATACAGTATACACAGTAGGTATATAGATAATATATATAATATATACATATACATTAGACACTCATTAAAAATACTTTTGAAATTAATTTAAATTAGGTAGTTTAAAAACTTGAACAGAAAGGTATTTAAAAATATTTAAAATGCCTATGCATTCAAAAAAATTTAAATCAATAGAAAAAAACATTTCAAATCCCTTTAACATTATACTGGTATATGAAGAGTTGTTAAGGTCCAAAATTTGTTCCTATAAATGGATGCTATCATAATACGATGACTAAATATTTTTTTAAATTAAGAAGAAACTATAAATTTTCAATTGATATCTTTATTTAATATTTCGTCGTCTGCTCCGAATTACTTAAGGTATAGGTATATGTATATAATAAATATCTGCTTCTATCAGCCGAGTGATAATTTTCGGTTATGGACCTATAGAATTTAGGGTAGATACCCAACATTCATTCAGTTCAATTTGTTTAGATTTATTTTACTTATATTTTTAAAAGTCAACACAATATTTTTAGATTTAGGTACTTTATTTATCACAATCAACAACATTTTTAACCATGCCTACAAAGAATTTGCTGTCACTGTAGCCATTCCTTGGCCTGAGAACGATAAGTAAAATGTTGATTGGTAATCGCGCGTTCGTCCATCATATACTACTGCTGGCATCGGGTTAGAGCCGTACTACCACCTTTAAGTGAACGTAGGAAGTCGAATCGGACAAACGGGATAGTCATCGATGAGGATACATCGAATTTAGAAAATCTTCAATTATTCTCTTATCAAATGTGGTACCTAGCACATGAGTAAAAAAAAAAAAAATATATATAGAACTTGTAAAAGTACCTACCTAACACGTAATTTACATAAATAATTATGTTTTTTTCATTTTTATTTACGAAATTTATTTGACAGTTAAAAATGTATTATTTATACTTAGAAAAAAACAATTTAAGTGTTTATTTCGAGGTAATTGACAAATATTTAATTAATTAGTTAGTATTTTTTCCAGTTGTTAACAACTAACAAGGTTATTCTTGAAAATAGGTGCATCATGCGGAAATATTGTGTTTAACAAGGGCATTTTGTTAGAATACGCGTAGATATTTATAAACCAACGACTTCAAAACGATTCGGTGAAGGACATTAACGGTAATATTTAAGGTTCAATGTTTAATCCATCTTTATGTATACCTATGTAAAAAGAGATACACGGTCAAATTCAATATGTAAAGGCTATATCGGTACCTATATAGTTGATGAAGACATGAAATATTTTAAACCTATTACTCGTATTATTCCTCCACAAATCCTTCGTTTGCGATTTGTTATATTCACGCGTAGGCTGTGTGGGTATTATATGGACGGACGTACAAGTGTAGTATGTGAGTATGTGAGTATTTATACCAACTTGTAAGAAATTAAATTATATACCTATACCACGATACCATTGGTAGGAACAATTAAAAAAAAATTGAATTTAATGTATTGGATATATATTTAATATTTTGTTTTTAAACTGTATTGATTTTAATTTTATAATCAATTTGTATTTTCGGTGGACTGAAGTGATCTGCAACCCGTCTGCGACTTTAATCACATTTAAATCTTTCATTGAGCAAACGTGAATAATAATAAAAAAAAACTTGTAGATATTAACGCAATTTAAAATATTTATATTTATTTCACAACTATATCTACTTCGTATAATTTTTATATGGCCTATTCGGTAGTTCTAGCATTTTTTTTTTATTATTATTACAATGGCTGTCGGTTTGTCCCAAGGTTAGCGGGTTCATCGGGCGTAACGGGCGTATATATATATATGTTACCACCCAGCCAAGTATGATATTTCGGTTCACGAGACACGGCGGCCTCGGTATTATCTATCCGAAAACCAAGGACTAGTGATAATGGCTGGTCTACATTCCACTGGTTGGCTACATTTTTTTATTTCATTTTTTATAGAAATTCATAAATGTACAATCACATATTATGTGATATTATTATATATATATGGTACCTACATACAGCCATATATAAGTACTGTATAAACATGTATTTATATTCTATATATATATGGTATTTTTCTGCTATATTATTCTATATTTTATTATTTTACACGTTCATAAAATAAACAAACAACATAATATTATACATTGCATACATTTATAGCAGTAGCTCTCTGCGAAAACATCACGACTATAATGTTTTACAATAAAATATTTAATATATTTATGTACACCGACGTATGATATGTGTACATATATCTACCTATATATTTTGCTACATAAATGTATATTTATATCTGCTGTGTATGACGTTTGTTATTATTATTTTACCATAATGTGTGTTCGAGCCATCAAATACTCCATCATGAGGTTACGGATCAATGATTAACAGTTTGAAAAAATATACAATACAGAAAAAATATGTTACAAAAGTAGGTATATGTCCATGATTTGCAAATTCACGATATACATGTATTTATCTTAGTTGTAGTGTGTAGTTACGCACTGATGTATATAGTTGTGGACAAGTCATGTGGAGTTGTAACTTATGTACCGTGTCGAAAAAAATAGTAACAAACAAAACACGGATATAAAAAAACATAAACGATTAATAACGTACTTTACGTACTTCAAAAATAATAATTCTTAACTGGCAGTTGAAGTTCATCATAAGTACCTATACTACCTAATATTTATACATTGAGTAGGTAGGTAAGTAAGTATAAGTATGTATACCCATAAGTAATCAATTCCGAGTTGTAGGGACCGCTAAAATCCTTAATTATTGGTAGGTACCTATTTGGCATTTCAAAATATATTGCACTACGTATTCCGGTATTCCATATAATTTAAATAAATCAAAAGTGTATTTTTAATCAATATCAGAACCTATTTTTTTGTTGAGCCTCCAACATTAATTATGATATGTTGAGTCTCATCATTCACAACCATTACAATAATAGAGAGCTTAAATATATGAGTTCATATCAGTGGTGCCAAAATCTAAATTGTTTTGTGAACCAAAATCTAAAATTTTTATCCAACCACCCGCCCACACCATCTTCCCAATCATCTAAATTTAGGAAGTGAAGAGATCGCTTCTCATAATACATGAGTTCATCGACACTGGTCTATATATAGGTACAAAAAAATATAATATTGAGCAAAACCTGTGACATAGTATTACATTTAATAGAGCTTTTGTAATGAAATATTAGTTTAAACTTTAATTAGCTGTACCTTATTGGTTGTTAACGATAAGGTGTTAAAATAAGAAAAACAGATACCGAGGGAACAGAAGGCATTTTTTAATTTCATTTAATTTGTTAGGTAAGTTATAATCTTCGTTTTTATAAACGAAAATACGGTAATAACGGAATATATGGTACAATACATGAGAAGCGTTGAGCTCTAAATTGAAAGAGTGTTAAGGTTGAGAATTGTGACCTAGTCGCAGCCTAAACGTGTATATTTACACAAAATATATAGTACGTATCGAGTTCATTCATAACATTATAAGTTATAGCAGTATAGATCTTCGATCTAATTGATTTTGTTTGGTAAAAAACATAGATTTTGAACCACTGTACATAATTCAATAGCAATGGAAAATACTATACAACTCATAATACAATATTATGTTTGTTTCGACAAAAAGTCAAACATTGTATAGTATTTCACGTTTTTGTCTTATATTTTTTATTTTATTCAGAAATAGGCTAAACAGTGTATACATGTGTTATGTGTATTATATAGACTATAGAGTGTAATGCGGTGTGGTAATATTCAAATAATATGACGACCCGCATCGGCCATAGATACATGTATAAAGATCGCCCGTATAAATTTTCTTATTTGAATAAAAAGAGGATTTGAAACAAATTGCCATGCACATCATATTATTGAAATAAAAATATCATAAATTTATAACTACAAAAAAAAAATAAGCGCGAACATCTTTAGACGTCAGTTGAGTAAAAATATGTTTTGTTGTTCAAGAATCGAGGATAATACATGCACATATTTTCCGACCATAAAAAAACTATAATAGTCAAGTTTTTCTTTTTATTAATTTTAACATTACCAGTACACACTTTCAACACTTTTATATTTATGATTGCAGATATGATAATACACCCCCCGCAGAGTTAAACAGAAAATAGTCCTATATGGTAAAAGCCAAAAGCCTCAGAAAACAGAGGAAATATTCAGTTTTTTCCAGCCGTAGACTAATAATTTACTATAAACTGGTTTGTACCTATAACTAGTTAAAATAAACGTAGCTTACCATTTTTGAATGTTTTATTCAACACTGCAGTTAATTAAGTTTAGTTAAACAATTTACAATGCTGGTGGCTAAGTGAAAAAAAAATAAAAAGTGCTAATGAATGTTGTTATATTGTTCCGACTATTTTTGATATGTATACTTATACTACGTAGCGTTCTTCCACGAAGTTTCACATCGCGTTGAATGCAATTTTTAAGAGTGTTGCAAGTTGAAACTATGGACAATTTCAAATCAAATGTTTAGGACATTTTTAAGCATTCTAAAAGAGTAAGATTTTTGAACAAAACAAATAATACTCTGGGAGTATTTTAAAATAAATACTGCTTAGAATTTAATAATAAATCGGGAATGTAGGTTCAAGAAAAATAATTCATTTTGTGTCTGAATAAATTGAAATTGAAAGAAAACCATGACTAAAAAATATTTTTTTCTGTCATGCATGTTTATTTTTCATTTTTCCAAAGAATTTTTTTTTATTTTTTCTCTAAAGAAATATTATTTTCACGTAACTTTTTGTGAGGCTATTTTACTCATATTAATATTTACATGGATAAAAATATCATAAAATAAAATTCATATTTTCACTAAGACAATCGTTTGTCATAAAAACAATTGATGATTTTATAACTTTAAAGAATACTTGAGAGATTGATATAAAAAAAAAAATTAAAACTCAAAACACATTGAATAGCTCCATATAATTATTATTCGTTAAACGACACTCATTGAAATATAATCGTTATTAAAGTATATATTTTATATAATTATTGTCTATTGATACAATATGTAGGTATAGGTACCAGATACATGGATATAATAGTTGTATTACTACTATTGGTTATAAAAACTTATATTATACACTGCAGTATGATTATTTTATTTTTTTTAAAACGATTAAATCCAGCATAGTCACACGAAATCACTTTAAAAAATATTATTTACAATCCAAATATCAGATGTTTTAGCCGTTTTAGGCGTTTATTGATTTTGCACGGACATTAAACGTAGTCACCTATTTACCGAAAATTAATATGAAAAAAAAAATATCTTAATTGAGTTCCTCAATATCAATATATTTTTTCGAGAGTTATGTAACGCAATGTGTAACTGTTTCAAGAAAATAGTTTATCCCGCTGTGGCAATTAATTTTAACAATTGATTATTAGTAAAATTGATTACAGCCACGAGGCAGAATGATGTTACTAAATATTACACGGTAGGTACTCATTATGTACACAAAAACGTATTTTATAATATAGAATTGAGTATTGACGAATAATTTATGCGTGTCGAAAATACCGATTTTTAAGATGGACTATTCAATACGTCATCATCACTGATTTTCGATACGCTAATACACGTGTCAATTTTCATTGCTTCGTTTCTTTGGACAGCAACCATTATCGACTAATGATAACTGTTACGAATTATATTTGTAACAGTAAATACAATATCGTTGAAACATTTTTGTTTTATATTTCTATATTAATTTAATGAATTAAAATAATTATTTTAATTTTAAATAAAAATATGCTTGTGCCCTGAGTTGTGTCGATACGAAGACAATATCAGAAAATTATTTTTAATGAATTAAATGTAGAAATAACTGCCTTATCTGTCAGCATATCAGAGCAGATTCAACATATTATCTGATGACAGTAAAAAGTTGCAATTTAATCAATTAAATCTTAAATTTATATACTTAAGCTATAATGGAATACTAAATTTGAAATTGGTTAACTAGCCTTATGGATTTGTCTTACCAGGACGTCCAATACAACCGTTATACAAACAGTAAATAGTTAATAATAATAATTATTAATAAATTAAATTTTTATTTAATAAATTATTATGTTATTGCGCTTTGATTACTGTTACCATTACTTTTATTTAAATTGGGTATTGTATTTATGTAGGTAGTCAACAATAAACAATTAATGATATACATAATTATTAATTATCATTTATCACTTGTTTTAAAATGTTGCTGCTATTCAGCTTTTCTCCTCTTTTGGAAACTATGTAAGCTTCGTCGTTATTGGAATCGACGTTTAGTACATCGAAGTCCGAAACACGTATAATGTATATCAACACTTTATAAGCACATATTTACGATTTATGCGGTCCAAAGTTAATCTCGTGGCTTCTATAGGGTCATTCGTATAGATGAAAAAAAATCAGCGTGTCTCGTTATTCGTTAAAACGTGATTACGACGTTTTCGGTAAAATTCATATCACAAGTGAATATAGTATATACATAGGTAACATAGGTTTACCAAAATATCACGATATAGGACGAGCTTGAATCTTTGACATTTATTAACATATTATACTCGGTATACGATTAGTATTTTTACTCTTTGCAAGAGGACCACATAAATCATCATAGCTCACCAACAGCACCAATAGTATCAATACCGTATATTAGTTACTCATTTCAATATATTATTACATAATATCATATAGGTACATTATTGTCCTTTCATTTTATTAATAAATATTATTCAAATGGATGATAATAATATGCTCGTATAATGAACAACGACGGACGTGTCGACGTCCCTATAAATTGAAAACCGTCTCGAACACAATACTATACCCGAGCTTATTGTAACAACCCGACGTAGCAGGTTACCTATATAATATAGCTATTTGAAAGAGAGTCGATTTGCTCCGTGTGCAGTGCATAATATTATAAGTAATAAATAATAATAATATAATATAAAATGCTGTATACCTCTGTACAATGCACCGACGACAGACCGCGATTGGACTGTGTGCCGTGTCCGACGATGTCGTTTAATTAACTTTCCGGGAGCATCGTAGGTAAACACCGTACGTAATCGAGAGACGAATTTTATTATTATTCTGTATGTTATATTATTATTTATTATTAATATTACTATTATTGTTCTCTATACGCGTTTTCCTCCGTACCTCAACCGTCGGATGCCAGACGTGCTCCCGAGTATATAGAGGTACTTATATACATGTTCTAAAGGTATACGGGCGTTAGGCATAATATATTATATATATACCGATACACACACACATATATGTATATAAATGTATAGGAACGCGGGCACAATGAAGAGGTCTGGGGTAGAATTTTCGTGTGTCCGTCTGGATAGTCCTCTATCTCTCTCATTCTACGGGCATAATATATAATATAATATAATATAATATCGACAGCTCAGCGTGTGACTATATAACAACAACAACGACGACGACGACGGCGACGACGTCGTCGACGACACCGACGATCGTGGTGATGGCGACGATGATGATGATGATGATAATAATAATAGTAATAGTAATAATAATAATATGAAGTATGGATAGTATATAATATAGTATAATATAGGTATATAATACATTATAGTACGGGTGTAAATGAAACAGGAGCACCCGGGTAATTACACGGCAAAATTACCTGCCGACTACTGTACGCACCTCCTATATACGTATATACACGCGCATTGTATTCACACACACGAACTCATCTCTCGTATGTATACACTCAGACGTATATGTATGTATATGTATGTATATTGTGTATATATGTATATTATACTCCTATCCGCCTGCGCCGCCAGAGTGTATTTCTCAACGAAATTGTTTCGGCTTGTTGCACCGACCAGGGCTCTCGTCGTCATTGTCTGTTACAAATGTGTTAAAAGAACACTATTATTGTGTACGAGATGAATTTTATACACATTCTATACACAGTATTCTATTATATCTATTATATTATTGTTGTTATTATTATTATTTTTTTTTTACCTCGCGACTCGATAGTTATACAGTATAATATATATATATACCCGCCAACGGCCACCTCGTTTTTGTATAACGATCATTCGCGTTACGATATTATGTTTAGGCACACAGTATATTTATATATTATACACTCGTATTACATACAATATCCGATCGTCGGACTACTGCTCGCGACGACGACGGTTTTTTTTTCACCGTCACAATTATTATATTATTATTATTATTATTATTATTATTATGGTCCCTCGCGTAGTCGCGTGGTCGTCAGTTCACACCATATCGCATCAAATCGACAATGTATATTTTAAATTATGTACCTATGTACCCACGTTAAGACTACTGAAGCATAGAAAATCCCGAAACTCTATACTTACCTATACTATAATATAGTCATAATATTATGATGGGCCATATATTTTGGGTTCGTTAATTTTAATGCATGCCGGTCACATATACCTAACAATAATAATACAAACCACCTTATACATATTATATATATAATTTTACAATATAGGTACATACAATATATATACGTTTCGATAATATTAAATTCTATGAACAATAATTAAAAGTTACGTGAAATTACCGTTTTCATATTTTTATTTTGAATAGGTAATTGTAAGGTCTGTGTCATAATACAATTAATTTTGTAAATGTTGAATGGTAAACTAAAATTCAAAACAATCTGACATGACGTTTTGTCCGAATTTAATCGATAACCATCTTTCGAAAAGATTCGTGTTCAAATATTTCCTATCCACATATAGTGCTACATACATGTACTTATATTGTACTTATACTTATACATTTTTTTAACATCATAAAATAAAAATCATTGTGATGCAATGTGAGACATATTTCGCTCCACTTAAAATCTGAAAAATGTACAGTATATTATATACGTTGGGACAATATTATTATTCACTAAATTATAATATATTTTTCCGACGAAACTAAAATATTAAAATACAATATAATCATTTTTTTGTGCTCGGGAAATTGTTTTAATTTTGGAAAAAAAAACAGAAACAAATCGTGTTAGAACAAACTCTCGTTATTTGAACCTAGGTACCTACTCGTTTTAACTTTCTCCAAAAACATATTGCCTATATAGAGGAGAGGTAATTGCAAAAAGTAACAAAAGGATATATATATATATATATATATTGATATAAATTATCGTTATAGCCTATAGGGAATAATAATAATAATATAACAATATATTATCGAAGTATTAACGGTTATGCAGTTACGATGTATTGAACAATAAAATTGCAATATCTACTACTAACAAAAAATTTAAACGATACCTAAAACATACCTAAAATCTACTCATCGAATACATTTTATAAAACATAATATTTTGAGTTTTATATATGTATCACTTAAGCGGTGTATAATATTCACTTCTCTATAACCCACAGGTCATAACACGATAAAGTATCAAATTTTTTCCAAACTAATCGTAATTCATAATATTGTCACAGTTTTGTTTCAGCACACAATGTGATGTGATTCTACTATTCGAGTTATATATATTAGAATGGAGATAAATTATTTATTAAAGTGTTTTATGTACAATGAGTAATACATTTTATAACTTTCATTATATTTATATATGAGCATTGAGCTTGAGTTCCATAATATCCGTAACTATCATGGAGTTTATACGATGTAGTCGTTGTTTAGTATAACATATTATGTGTTAATACTTCCCAGTTCCTGTCTATACCAACCTACCTACTTACCTATCTATCTTTTTTCTTCTTGTGCGAGTCGTCCGTCTAAGTGCGAATTGATTTGTCACAACTGTAGGTCTGTAATATGATATAGGGTCGTTGTAGTCCATCATGTGGATCGTATTTTAGGGCTGCCACCGCTCGGATTTTTGTGGGCTATATATTTTTTAGTCAGATCTGTGAATTTGTGATTTTTATTAAAATACACTCAATAAAAATAAGTGATCGGAAAATGGGTGGCTTCGACGGTTTTGTTCAAGTGACTTTAATAGTTTGATTATTTTTAGTATTGCCACTAATTTACATACGCATGAACGACGGGCCACCACCACTTCGATCGTTGAAAGTATATATATAAATAAACATATATAATATGATAATATATAGTAAAACAGAACCCACATGAGTAGTCGATGTTCACAATTAACGACATCGAAGGGGATTTTTAAAACAATAATGATAGTAAAAAAAACCATCACTATTGTGTTATTCCGACCAATGGCCACCGGGAAAAGTCGTGTCGTTTACGATTATTATTACTGCTGTTATTAATATTTCGTTGTCACCTTACATACGACATATAATTTTGAACATCATTCGTCTGCCGCTTAATGGAAGGCTGCCATTTTATTTTTATTTTTTCAGTTACTGCAGTTACTGCTAGACAGACAGCTATCAATTGACTTAAATAATAGAATTATTAGTTTATGAATTGTTGTCGACTGTAATATCATGTACATTGTACGTAGATGTGCTAGTTGTAGACTGTAGAGGAACGGCCTCTATTATTGTTGGACGGAAAGAGAAACTATATGTATAAAGTTAAATGAATTAACGAGAGACTACTAATTTATTATTTCCTATGATGGATTCACTATGCGTTAATTAATGAAGACTGCTGTTTGTGAACTATATATGATAATAATGATATGTGAAGTTCACGTCAAATATAAGAACCGATGGTTTAAAAATAACTTAACAAGAAAAAAAACAATAAATCTAATCGAATCTTTTTGCTATAAAAATATTTAACAGATACATTTTTTTCAATACTCTCAAAAATGTACATTTTCACTGGTAAGTGTAGACCCCACCCATCTACATCCACTCATTTAGAACTTTATTACAATGTCTATTAATCGTATAAAAACCACATTTTCAAACAAGTTCATATTGATTCATTCTTTACCAAAGTCTACAAGTCTACAAGTATACAAGTATTGACGTTTAATTTTTTTTTCGTGTTGATTCGGATCTTTATTATTACGGGGTTATTATAAAAATTGATTGCGTTTAATATATGTGTCACATAATATGATACTACAATATTTATTATAACATACCACGGTATATATACAAAAGAAAACTCGTTTAACTTAGTATTTATCAAACATCCTTTTTTTCATTATTTTTATAACAAAATGTCCACGTAATCGAAATTCCTGCGTGTATAATATATCAACTCGCATACGTCAAGTTCGCTCTCGTTGACTATTCTAATGATTTTTCATTTTTATTTGTGTATGTGTGTGTGTTTTTTTTTTACGTATTTGAAGTTTTTTTATTTATTTGTTTTTTTCTATTATCATGAGTAATGTATGCGTGTATACTTTTGCCGGTACGAATAATTACCTATATACATAGAATATAATATATTAACCTAATGTTCGGTTTCACTTAGTTCGCGCATCAATTGATCTATTGTTTTGTTTTCACAATGGCTGCAGTGGATCTGCCCTGCCAAGGCTCATTTTTAACATTTTCAACATCGAACTCTTCTCGAGTGAGTGACCGCGCGGTGAAAGCTGTCATGAATTGCCCCTCGTCCCTCCCCCGCACCCGTAGTGAGTTGTGACATCAACTGGCAAAAAAAAAAAAAAAAGTAAAAATAAAAATAAAATAAAACGGGGAAAAAATACAATAGGCTATGCGATATCGCGATAATGGATTCAGTCCAATGACCACCGAGAAAACCAAGACATATGCGGCAACACGGATAGAATCTATAGGTAATATTATGTATGTATACATAGATACGTTGCCGGTAATACCATTATGTATATATGGGTATAAATACTCAGTGTTGAAAACTCTGTGTTGACGTAGACATGTTTTTTTTTCATTACCCTTTATGGAAGCTAACACCTTATATGTTTTGACGTAATGATTATGACCGAATATTATAGTATATATTTATAGATAAATAGTTGAGTATAAAATTGATATAATATAAGAGGCGTAAGTATATGAGAAATTTTCAGATTTGTTGGTTACAATAACGCGCGGCGAAATAAAAGACCGAATATGCTTATATATAGGCAGGTAGGGTACATAATACATAATATATTATTACTTTTTTTTTTTACCCAACTGTCAATGGACTGTCAGAACCTTGTTTGGTTATATTTATATGTTATTTTTGAGTAGATACTATACGAGATGCGATGAGTATTTTCAGATGAGGTTTTTAAGGTTTATTATAAACGCGGATACATTTTATGAAATAAGTTAATTGAAAAAATAATATACAATGCAAAATATTATAAATTTGACGATTGAGGTAGCTTCAATACAAAACGCGTATAACATAAATATTGTATAATATATGTAATATGTATACATTATGTGCATTATTTGTTCGTCTATAAGAAATGATTTCCTTTAATTAAAAAAATGGGAGGTTTTTATTATAATATAAAATACCTTTTCGGTTTAAATAATAGTGATACAAATATTAAAACATATTTTTTATATTCTATGGGTAGTCTGTTAGTATATTTTTTAAAACTAAAGACAGGTAATAGGATTTTATACAAAAACACATTGTTAAGCCGTGTCTAATTAACACCTGTAAGATGCAGATGGTAATTTTTTTTAAAACTTATCATGTATTGGAGTCAACTTTTTTTCACTTAAATTAATTTTTTAGTCATCATTATTCATAGATAATATTTTCCTAAGCATTTTTTTCTCACATATCTCATTCTCGATACTGGTGCATGACCTATTTATAAATTCAATAACGTGATTGAATGCTGTCAGCTATCTTTCAATTGTTATCCAAAATATTGAAAAAAATATTCTCCGTATATTACACGACATATGTACCAGAGTCAATGAGTATAATATATTAATTATGGATTATTGATAAAGATTTCGCTCTCTGTAGTAAATTTGGTTTCCTATTTATTGACTATTTCACTTAATATACTGCACTGTACTATAATAATTATAATATTATACATAAACATGTTATCATAAATGTGTTTGTTTCAAATTCGTTGGTCGAAATCGAGTCCCATTAGATGTTTATTTAATAGCAATTTTTAAACATTTATAAGTTTAACTGTGTAAGGATCACATTCAAGAGTACTTAGGTGCCGGTACAAATAGGAATATCTTGCCGTACCTTTCGAAAAAGACCAATAATATTATGTTCAAAAAGTTCAATATATGTAGGTACCTGTGTTATTTTGTACGAATAGACAATAGTTTGATAACGTTTTCGTTGTTAAAGCTAAGGCGTGGTGGTCTATAATTCTAATTTGATAAATTTCAGATAGTTATAGTTCAAGCAGGGACATATTATATGTATGCGCGATCGGAAGTGCAGTAAAATGTGTGTACCTATATATGTATAATGTATATCTACAACTGTTGCTGCTTTCTGCACCATATGTCGGCGAGGAAGACAAAAGAAGCAAAATACATGTGTACTTCGAAGGCCCTTCGAGGTTCGTTAATATTTATTTACGCACTCGTATCCAAAAATAATACCAAAGAGGAATTTTTGGGGGTTTAGCATCTCGCAACATAATAATATGTCATCATAGAATATACCCAGTACGGCCTATATATAGGCTATACAATTAGTATAACATCAGTGGTTACTGCAGTTTCGATTTTTTAGGAATAGGTAATGATTCAAACGTATCGCAGTATGTCTTTTGATAAAATGTACACATTTGCATAATACGTGTTAGGTCTTGAAAAAAAAATATGTTGGTTAAAACTATAAAATTGTAAAGATATGTAAATTACTTAGTGAACGCAATATATAATTATTTTTTCAGAACCAAATA
This sequence comes from Myzus persicae, assembly GCF_001856785.1. NCBI lineage: Eukaryota > Metazoa > Arthropoda > Insecta > Hemiptera > Aphididae > Myzus > Myzus persicae. The sequence goes on from NW_019104000.1 coordinate 258,897, forward strand.
AAATGACAAATTTTTATTATAACTTTTACGGGTCTTTTTATGTTAGCACAAGTCATTAAGTTTTTATTATGCGTATTGGAAATTCAAACGATTTAAAACTGTTAGTGACGGTTAATGCCAAAAGTAATTTGCTTTCAAGCGATTTTTAACTATAGTTATATATGTAGATACTATAGATACTATAGGTAGGCACCTAGTACAATTTCATTAATGTTATTTTTTAAACAAATCGTATTCTGTCTAAAATTCATAGATACTTATTTGTTTATATTATTATTATTTGTATACTTGTACCTACCTGTATAGTTGTATTATGTTTGAATAATAATAATAATTACAATATGTTACAACTTATATTAAATTATAAATACTTAAATGCTTTTAATTTTCAAATAATGTGTTGATGTTATATTGTATAATGTATAAATACTAAAAAATAAGTACTGAAATATTAATTAAAAATAGTTTTATCTTTAATGTAGGTATAGTGGTTACATTATAATTGTAATACTATAGTTGTTAGTATTCCCACAACTTATATTACCTATAAATCCTATTCGTTATTTCTGCTACTGCGTCCGGATTTATGTTTTACTATTAACTTCGTAGTGAACAGCTACATGTACAAACGCGTCTCTTTTTGGTTTTTATATATATTATGGTGTACGCTATTTTATTATATAGTGGAAAATAATTGTTTTTATTTTTATATAAAAATATATAGTATAATGGTTGTATTGTTGAGTTGAGTGTATAACTGGTAGCGTTATTAATCAAAGTCAAAATAACACAACTGGTTCGAACAAATGGCCAACAGACAATCGTCGGTACCTATAGGGTTTATTGTATACCTACACACTTTTTTTCTGAAACTATTATGTAGGGCCTTTTTCATTTCCTGTAAAAAATTGGGTTTACAATTGTTAAAACAAAAATTACCGGTCATTGGAGAAATAAATTAATACGTTCTATACTATAATTAGAGAAATACTGAGTATGAAGTATCGAGCTGGGTTTTTGTATAAAGTTACATAAATATTGTTTATGGTTGAAGTTTTTAAAATTGTATTACTTAGTTATTAATAATTTCAATAATCTATACATAATGTTCACAAACAACTATACCAACTGTAATATTTACCATAATTCTTGTTTAATAGTTATTACTAGTTTATTTTTAAATAAGACAAAATAAATAATGCCGTACCTACATAATAACATAATGTTTCGTATTAATTATTTTTTTTTATTATAATTTATATTATAATACTTAGATAGGAACGTATTTCATTAATAACAAATTTTCTTTTATAAAGGTACCTTATTTTTTTTTAAATTTCTTTTTTTACGTTTAACAGTCAAGTAGAAATGTTAGATCATCACCTGTAAATACCAAAGAGATTAAAAATACCGTCGAAAATAATAGATTCTAAAACTATGTAATATTATGATGAATAACACAGTTTTTAATTTTTTTAACTGACTTTGTCGACACCAAATATTAACACCTAAAATATTCTTCAATAATAAAAAAAAATTAACCATAAATATTTTAGATTTTTCTCTCCTATTAAGTTCAAGAAAATATATGGGAATGTAAAAAATTCCTTTCAAGAGAAATATGAGGGGGTTTCCACACCACCCTCGCAATCACCACAAATACGGCATTCTATATTATAAACTACCACATTTATCTGTACTAGTAGGCTCCTAGGTAATAAACTATCAAATTATAATAATGTATTGTTTATTTATACGATTTTACATCGATATAGGTACTTATACAGTTATACAGATTAATTTATGAAAAACATAACATGGTATTATAAAGGTATTAGGTATTACCTATGTTCAATAAGTCTAGGTACCTACTCGATAAAAACTAAAAACAGTCATCTGACTACCATCCGCATAATTAAGCATTTATGGCGAAACTACATACGGTATATAGGTACAATATACATAAATTACTACTATATGACTTACTGCATAGAGACATTCGGTACATGTACCAGATGCCAACAGCCAACAGGTACTAGACATAAATATTTATAAAACCTTTTTCTTTAATTTGTCCGTTTTTCGTTTGTTTCTACGTAATTTAAATATACACATCGTATAACGGTTATAATATTGTGCTAAAAATATAGTGTGTATATTGGTATAGTGTGATGGCAGCATATACTGAGTATTTCAGGAACACCTGAGTTCCTGACAAATGAAATAACTTCAATATTTTTTAATTTTGTTTTTCTATATAATAATTTACTAACTCACGCGCTACATGTAAAGTATATAACATTTTTATTTTTATTTTTTAACACTAAAGATAAACTCTGATTTTTTTTTTAAATTTAAAAGTAGCTCAATTTGAAAATCTAGTTTTTAGAGAACTTTTGATAGTAAAAACGCTTTTCCTAGTCAAGTGGTGTATTCTTTATGATTTTTAAATGTAAAATTGTTTTGAAGTAAAATCCATTAATTTGAAAAGTAGGTATAATAACTCAAAAAATATATTTCGATTTTAACAAGCACCTACTAAAAAGTTATCATAAAATATTTAAAAAAAATTTTAAGTAGTAAACCTAATCTGTCAATAGACAATATACTTCTTCAAAATTGGTGCTCATGATCATCAATAAATATTTTTAAGTACATCATCTCGGAGTTCAAAATACACATTGGTATACCAAGTATGCCGGTATTGACTGGTGTTGCAATTAACTTTAACAGGAGATATTTTGTCTAAATATTATTGATTGTTTAAAATAATTATAGGTAGGTACGTACCTAGTGCGCACTTATTTATTACATTAAAATACTAATTTTTCAATACATTTTATGCGAAAACAAAAAGTAAATTTGATTTCGGATTTAAATATTTCTCTGTGTTTGTAGTAATAGCGACTCTTGATAAATGTTTAATGATATTTTACTTGATGACACATATGCTATAAAATATTTTTTTTATCGTGTATTAGTAGGTAGGCATATTTAAATGCAAACGAAAAGTATATATTTTCACAAGATTGGATATTACAGTCACCGTGGGGTTATATCAATATGGAAATATATGACTACCTATGTAATTCTTTTATAGTACAAATATATTACAGTTTCTTATATATAGGAAGTACTTGGAATTTTTAATTTTTTTTTTTTAAACGTTAGTTAACCCGCGTTCCCGTATTATATTATTACGCTCGCGTATCTCGCTACACTGAATATTGTAGTTAAAATATTATTATAGGCATACCACACCGTGTAAACGCATTAGGTATAACGGGGGTTTTTGGCGCGTTATTCGACTAAACAGTTTCCGTATTTTTTCCGTCGATCACCGCCGCCGAACTGAGCACAATAATTATCGTATGGTCAGACGCTCGTCGTACCCATTAAATACCGGTATAACGTATACCATATACACATAGGTATATATATTTGACCACGTCTATATTATACACGCAGGATAAATAATTACGCGAGGCCGTGCCGAATTCGCGTGTTTTACGCGCGTCGAGCTGAAGAAGATCGCTCTCGGGATATATACTATTATCATGTACAGAGGTACCTGCCAGCTATATATTGTGTCGATCGTCGGCCGAGATCGTTTGTATATTTTGTATTTTCGATGCTTCTTCTTTTTTTTTTCTTTACTGTTTCCCCGACTACGACGACGTGCGTCCGCCGCGTACAACACAAACAGGAAATTATACGGTTTGAAAAGCGATACCGTCTCAGATGTTATATCCGAGTAATTTGGATTTGTGTCGGCGGCTCTTCCCGTTCTGGATGACCCATGCAAATTCAATCGATTACCGACGCGCCGCCGCGCGAAACGTTTCTTTGATGGGCTGTAGGTAAATAAATTGCCCGCAATATATTACCTGTATAACACAAAATGAATTTATTATTTACCCAAATTGTGCTGAGTGCATTATATACCTGACGAAAGAATTGAGATCGATACATTTTAGATACACGTAGTATATATTATATGCCATAAACTCGTAATAATATATTCAAGGATAGTCAAGTTAATTAACATTTTCAGTTCGTTAAAATAGTTAAGAATCAGTCCCATTTTTTTTTTTTAAACTGAATATTTACACCTACGCTTAAGCACAATGATAGTAAATCTGATAAAAGTATAAACATGAAAATACAAATATAAAGTAAAAGTACCTATAACAAATTAGAGTATAATATTATCATTAAAAGCAATAAAAGGGAAGTCAACCAATGATGACTCTATACTATCAAAAGTTATTTATTATTTAGGTTAATTTTTTAAGGAATCACGGCATCAACGTCTCTTTTAACTTTAAACTAAGTTATTTAGTCTTACTATTGAGAGATTTTAAATCAATATGCTTGGGCGTGAATCTCATTATCTTTGGGAATTTATCTCAGGGTTTATTTATATAGATTATTTTGATCTCTATTCCCTATGGTACTATTTAGAAATAGCGTTTTTCAACAGTCTACAATTTAGAATTTACTCAATACATCTAAATAATATTTAGGATAATTATTATAATTTTTTTGTTTACTATTTGGCAATCATAGTTTGTACAAATCAGAATACATTTTAAATCTATGAGTTTTGACACATCGCAGAAAAAAATTAACTCACTTGACTATTGACTATAAAATTAATAACTGCAGATTAAGTATCTGCATATTATGGGAAATATTTTAACTCGTTAAGTTAAAAAAAAACTAACTCTTCATGTAACTTAGTTTAAAGTAACTTAACTTTAACTAATTAATTTAGCATAGTTAATTTGCAGCTTTGCAAATATTTATATAAATACGCTGTACACTTAAATACGAGTATATGAGTATTTACGATGTGAGCTATCTAAATACTGCATTGATTTCTAGCCATTATTTTATACCCCATGCCACTCTCTAGTTTTCAACATTTCCACTTATCACTTCAAAGAAAATCTATTTAAACAGTCATGAGTAAATGAAATACTAGTTGATGCACCCACATCTATGGGTTATTATAAGGACGTACATTTACACCATATGCCACCGCCCCTCATCCACCACGAGCACTCCTCTTTCATTGATACAGAAACTTGTTTCCAAGATGGCCACAAGACTATTATACTTTAATGTTTAATGTTCATGAAACGTTGTTGTATAAACTAAATAAATAGTGTTAAAAGTGTTAAAACTAAACATTTGAACATGATGGTTTAGTAACGTTGAGGTGCAGTGCATTGAAATTTAAATCATCGCTGCAATGCAGTTGTGCAACATAAACTGCACAGCGGGCACTGATATACTGTCAAAAAAGCCGCCAATGTACGCTATAATATCAGCTGCTATAGCGGTGCTATCCTCGCGGTTAATGGTTATTACCTGAAGTATCTACCCACAACGTTGTTGGTATAATAACTCAATAGTGTGCCGACAGCATTTTGAATAGGTATGCATGCAAGAAGACCATCGGCCTTTCAGGAGAGTTCTTGATTTCTCGATATGCCAATCCATCCCTGGCTGTTTGATATGCTATATGCTATTTATATAATATATCCTATACGTGTTTCTAATATCCATACGTAAGCATAGTGACCAATTCATTACACATAGGTAATATGGTACAGTATATATACAGTGAAATGTGATGTGTGTGGAAATATATCACTCATGTATGATGTATTATAATAAATTGTGATTTATAAATAAGAGTATTTTTTCGTAAAAACGTTAACGGTACTTTGTTGCTGGCACGCGAGTCAATTTTACAGAGATATTTCGTCCATTGCACCACGTATGACTTATCACTTATCAGTAATCAGTCATCACCTCTTTATCATTGACCTAAACATAATATAATCCGGGTTCCCGCTGAGTTGTTAGTGGTTTTATTTAATCATATCTGGTACTTAAAATCCAAATTTTGATTTTGAAAATACGAGCAAATACGGTTTAGAGTTTTGAGTTTATGGTAGCTAGGTATATACATAGTATTCGATCATCTCTCGCCAATTCACGTCGCGTGCGCGTTTTAAAATTACATAAAAATAGTAACGTTATTATTGTTATCGTCGTAATGGATGAGTAACTCTAAAGAGCAGGAATTTTTTTTCGTATTCCAGACCTATGTACACAAATGTAATGTACCTACCTACCAACGTTTGTTTAGTTTGGTTTTGGCACGTAAACAATTTCGACGTGGGTATCCGTATATGTATGTGTACTAGGTATATTACTTATACGTATATGTATATATATTATATACATAATATATAGTATAGGTACGATTCTTGTAAACGAAAAAAATCCATTCAACAACCTGTGGTAGGTATACTATCAATAGGGTTTTCGTGATTTATTCCAAAACGAACGGGTTATAAATCAAATAGATAATAAAATATGTATAGTAATAATACGTAGGTACCCAGTATCTACATTATTTAGGAAACGGTATATTATTGAAATGTGAAATGACTAATGAATTATAAATTTCACCGAAATGTGTAGAGGATAATAATATTGCAGCTACTGCATAACTAACTGGTTCATGAACTCTAATACCTATATTTATACTATGCCGCTCAGAATATTAAACAATCGAACTCGATGATAATATTCTGATCGGTATGGTTTATATGGAACATCGAGTTTTTTTATTTTCGTACTGCAAGCAACGAACTGCGACTTATCGTCCAACACAATAATAATATTATAACAGCAACTATAAATACGTAATACAAACGTGTTACGACTAAAACTCAACTCGAGATGTGCACAAGAAAAATTATAGTACAAGTACACAATGTAATGTTATATTTTCTCATACAAAAAATAAAAATACAATATACAGACACATACGTTTTTAATTTATCTATGATCTAGTTTAGTTGTTAGCCATTATATAATCACGCATCTTCTTTCTACTTATAATAATAATATTGTTCTTTCATAGAAAAATAGCCCAGTCCAATAAAATGCAATATAAATAAAGTAGTTATATACAGTCACCTTTTCTATAATATGTGACGGTGACAAAAGGAAGACATAGTATATATATTATAGTTGTATTCAAGATAGTCCATATTGCCTAGATTAAAGATCTACAATGACATTATTGTGTATCCTTGCCCTTTTGTTACAACGAATAGTGTTCCCATATATATTAGGAATAGTAAAAGATTCAACATCAAACATTTCAGTCGCTATAACGTCAGTGAGTGTTGACTGCAGCAGTCCTCAATATAATAATACGTTTATGTATCCTTGTTTATTTATAGCGAGAGAGAGAGAGATATGTGACACGTGTGTACAGTGCACTACAATAAAAATATGTACAATATATTATATTATAATACATTCCGTTAAGATAGGTATATGATATCATATAAATAAATATAAAAATACAATATATGTTTACCCGAGTGAAAATGATTCTGATGAGAATTGAGAACAATTTCAAATAACATGCATTTTGAGCATACTTCTCTCAGAATTCTTGCTAACAAATTAATAAATAATAATATTATAATTAAGGTACTTATATTTTGACTTTATAGATAACCGGACAAGTAGTATAGTCATCATACACAGATTGAGATAATTCAGATAAGCTTAACTGAAACCATAGACGTCCAGTGATATGCAACTATATGTTAAAAGTTTAAATTATAAGATAATATATTGTAATGTGGTATAAAATCTGTGTTATTCTGTAAAAAAAAAACAGTCTAATAAAATATGACTTCTGAACACGTCAAATAGGTTACTGCTGAACTGCTGAAGACAGAGTATTATTTTGCAGCTTTGCAATCATAGGTGTAATTTATTCTTCTATGATTTATTAGTTTATATATCAGCGGCTAGGTAGGTCCTAGAAAATCCCTACGATTGTTTCTGCAAAAACTGGAATCACCTATAATCATAATATTTACATTCAAAATATTAATACAATACGTATATTACATATTATGTACCATAGGTAATTAATATTATTGTTAATTATTATATGCATCAAATTAATGAAAGAATTTGTTTTAAATAAAATCTCAACTTAGACCACATGGTTACGCAGATGCTTGCAATACAATTTACATTTGCAGAAAAATCAAAAATATTCCTCCAGAGTGTACTTAAAAGTTACAGGTTTTTATAAGTATTGATTATGGTTTGATCTAATAATTTCCGCTCTGCCAATAGAGTAACGGAATTTATTCGTTTACTTAATATTTCTTTCGACGATTTTATCGGTTGAAATTCATGATTTTTCAAGGCTCCACGTTCCGATCAACAACTGAATCCGAAAATAGATGAGTGATTTTTCAACTCCAAATATCTATCTAAGACGTGCAAAAAGGAATAATATTAATAATGGATTCTTGTAGGTACCTCTGATTCTGTATTATAGTTGAATTTTTAATAGGTACAAATCGCAATGGTCCTAAAGGCGAATACAGTGTATAATATATATAGTTCTTTATTAATTTATATTTTAGTTCTAGTACCATGAACCTAATAATAGTACCAACACTAATATTAAATATCTAATATTATCATAATATTGTCTTAAATAATTAATTTTCAGTTTACGCCATCAAGTATAGTTATAATATTTATATATATTTACTTGTATATTTTCATATAGAGGTATTAACTTTTTTGAAAATCCTCATTTTCCATAAATATACAGTTCCATTACTGTGCATTGCCCTTATAATATTATTTTCATCCGTGTGTTTAGTATATGGGTAATCTATCCAGTATAGACCAATAATCGAGTTTAAGCAGCCTTGCAGATAATTTCAAATATTCATAGACGATTTGCGCCTATATGGTCCGGGTGGCATCTGCAGTGGTCTCGCAGACATAACCGACGAACGAAAAATATTACTGAATGGGGTGGTGTGTTTCGGTGTAAAATCGTCGGTTTGTGCGTGATACCCCCGTGAACACCTACCGTTCTCGTATAAGGTATATACACGTGTATACATTTTGATATTCCAATTATTCCGCGTTTGTTGTACGCCGAACACAGTAGGAGTTGATCGAACTTGTATTTTACAGACCAGACGTATAGGTCGTATACATATAACTTGCACAACCACCATTGTTCGTAACGCATACACGGTTACTACACGCGTGTAGACCTTTCCCACAACTATAGGTATATACACACTTCCTCGGTGGTATGTGTAACACATTTTCATTTTTTTTTTTTTCATTTTAATTAATGATGTCTGGGGTAAAAATTTCAAAAGAAACGGCTACCTGTTACCCCCGTTGTCTTTTATTATTGATGGACAGACGTACCGTGTTCGTATACCGCAAACGGTATATATGTATATATATATTACATATTATTATTATTTTATAGAAAGCGTCGATAGGGTATACAAGTATACAAAAATATAATATATATCTGTATACATAAATTTAAAAAAACAGTTAATATATATATATGTGTGTATTTGGTAGTAAGTATCTCTATATATCGGTTATAAATTAACCATTAAATACAATCTACTTTATATTAGAAGAGGATAATAATAACATATAGAATATCAATTTCTCCATTTATTACCAAAATAATACAATAACTGGTAAATTTAGTCGTTGAACCGTAGAGTTATTATATTGTTTTAATACAACGGGCATAATGATTGTATATTATAATTATATTTATTCGTTTGAATCTATATTCCGTTTTCATAAATGGTTATATACTATTGTAGACAACAACAATTAGTTACGCGCTGAAATTATATTTATTAATATTTGTACAGTTTTTAAATCCACACAGAGATGGTTGTATTATTATTATTATTATTATTATTATCACACATTTTATACAGTTATTTTCGACGATTATTTATTACGATAAACATGCATACATATTATATAGTATGGATACATCTACCATGCTATCCGAAATTACAATATTTTTTACTCTGCGTTGATACTTTAACCGACCATAGTATCATGTTTATTTATTGAGTTTTTAAATTAAAATTAATTATAGAGTCCCATGTATTTTTCAGTGTCACTTCAAATGAATATCATTATGAATTATGATTAATGTTTGTGGTATATGTGTATTGAATACAATATATTATACTACAGATATTTATAGTCAGGAAACTAAAACAAAGTAGCACATTTGACTTTGATATAATAAATAAATAAAGGCCAAGATGAGTTATGACTTGCATTATCTATGCAAAATCATAAATAAACAATTTCCATTTTTAAATTATATGTAATGCTGTAGGTAGTATCTTCCTACACATTTAAAAAACAAAATTAAACCATGAGATATCTGCAGCAGTGGCAGAAAGACGTATTTATTCAATTTTCCAGTATTTATCATAAAATAATATTATACATGAAATTATAGACATCTAATAAATCTACGTCGATACAATACATTTAATACATTAATAATACAAACTTTTTAAAAAAATTATTCCAGTTTTTTTTAATGTTACAAAATGAGGGATGAAAAACTACCTTGTACAGTTATCATTGTAGACATACATATATTACACGTATGAACAAATCTGTATTAAATACCTAGCTTCAAAAATGTTTTGCTCATCTAAACCTGGTAATATTATCAACGTTTTTACTGTAGGTAGTGTTTTTATTTTGGTAAATTCAATAAAATATGTTATGGAAAACGTTTTAATAAAATAATAACAATCGGACACATATTCAAGATTTTTTTTCTGTTTTTGCTGTTTCAAGTTGTAGCATTTTGTATTAAAAAAAAAAATACTCAGACCATATTTCAACCGACTTATTTAAAAAATAATGTACATATTGATGTAATCACTATATTATACTGAAGACATTGTAAATCAAAGACTATATACGTATAATGTTTATGTATGCTTATATTATGTATTATTGATACCTGTGTTTAACTATTAGGTACTTATTAGACATTTCACTGCGACTATTACAGACTATATACAGTATTAACAGTAGGTATTACTTAAGAGTTGAACTATGCGTTCTTACATCTATATATATATTTTATAATCACTCAAATAATTCGTCGACGTGTTATTATACTGTCGTACGATATGCTCGCAAACGATTTGATTGCGTTGAACAAGTAAAAAAAATACAGTTTTCCTCGCTGTATACATATTATACTACCTACGTTGTTTTCGGTGCTGCAATAATAATAGTAATAATAATAAATAATAATAATAAAAAAAAAAAAATACATTTGGAAACGTTTGTAGACATCAAGTGCAATCGAGTGGATGCAGTTGACAACAGCAGCACTGTGGGTAACGATAGCAATAATAATAATATACAACATTTCAAGAGCATAAACCATGACGGAATTGGGATATTTTCGTCGGGTTCAACGATTCTTATGAAAGCGAAAATGTATAATATTATACGCGCGATAGCGGATTTGTAAAAAAATATAATGTTGGTATAAGTAGTATAATATAATAATAACGATGACGATGCTGATGATGGTAATAATAATTGAACGAATAAATTACCGTTTTCCGGACGCTTTTATGTGGCTGCACTTCGGCAGTGTTGGTGGGTGCAGTGCAGTAGCAGCGAGTAGGATACGGTGCGCTCGTCGAACGGAAAGGAAGGAAGAAAAATTGAAAACAGACTGTTGATGGTCGCATTAATTAAATATCATGATAACATGTATGATATACATAGGTGCATACGTCATCGTGTTCGGTGGACGATTTATTTCTTTAAAACAAAAAATATATATAAATGTCATTTTCATATCCTCTCTAGATCCTATACAGTCAAAAACTATTTGATTTATAGAAAATATACATCATCGTTCCACGCAGACTGCAGACACGAGCGGTGGCGGCGGCGCGTCTTCGCGTGTGTTCTTTTCGCCGCGGCGTTTTAAAGCGACAAGCGAATTTGTTTCGTAAATCCGACGGCGGCGGCGATGTTGGCGGCGATGGCGTACATAATAATAATATATTACCGAGAGCATGTGTGCCCGATGGATGTACACAAGATACCGTGTCGTGAACTCGTGACAGTTAGTCACTGTGTATTACGTATGTTTGATAATTAATATTGTTATATTATTGCAATGTGCTACTCGATCATTAACCCACCGTGTAATTCGGCCACGGACTCGACGATAATTAGTCGTGCAGGCAGGGTGGTCGTCCGCGGGTGAGTTCGTCTCCGCGGCATAACGATATAATACCCTCGTCGCGTTATAATTATTATTTCCTACGACAATCATTATTATTATTATTATTATTATTATTATTATTATTATTGTTGCGTTGCAGTTCTCGGTTTATTTAACGCCCGCGCTAGTGGTATATACGTGTGGTCGCATATGATGGGTATGATGTGTAACAACAATATTATGGTTGTCGTTAATTGGGGTGTCGCTCGTCCTATGACTGTCACACACGCACACGACCGCGACGAGAGGCCAAATTCTTGTTCAGCCAATTTGTAATATTCCGTCCCGTGTGCGCTGCGGTGTCTTTCGTGAAAAAACCAACCGCTCTCTCCACGATGATTTATATGGTTCGCTAAAAAAATAAAATCTTCAGTTAGGAATGAACGAATTAGATGGTATGGGACGCATCGCAAAAGACTGTCACTATAAGTTGTCGTATAAATTATTATTGAAAATATTTTATACTCACAAAAAGTGATAAACCGAATAAGTGATATAATTATGAAATAAGCCGTTAGTCGTTACATACTTACGGAATAATTGTGTTAGTGGCGCGTAACATAGGCCATAGGGGTTTAGTGTAGTGTTAGTGCGTTTAATAGGTAGTTATTCCAAAGTATGCGTTTTAATCGTTTTATTACTGCGGCAAAAACCATTATCTACGAAATTGCATAAAGTGCATTGTATAATATATTACAATTAAACATTTTTTATCAGTATACCAATACTATGAGGGTGTAGGTAATTTACAATATTGTTTGAGCAACAATAATTGAATAATATGTTTTATAATATAAGCTTCCGTGTAAGCATGCAGTTCTCACAGTGGTCGACGGGACGCTAGGAAAAAAGTTATACGTATCACATATTATTGTTATAAGGCCATACGTGGATTTAAATAGGCGGTTAAACTGATCTAGTAACACAATGAATTGTTTCTATTGAAAACGGACGATCGGTGGCTATATAATGTTTTATTATTATAGTGTAGCTATACTAGATAGGTAGATACGGAGGGGGAAAACGTGGATGCATAATACTCTCTCTATAAATCGAACTGAACACAATGGCCGATAGGTATATAGTGGTAGCGGTAATAATGGTATTAAAAAAATGACAATGAAATAGCCTAATGAGAAAATCAGAGTATTCTGCCATCCGTGAGAAAGCGGGATCCGACGAAGCCAAATATTAGTCAGCGTTATTCATTTTTGTAAGATTTTTTTCAATGTAGGTATATATACATTTTTTTCATTTCATTTTTTATGTGTGGATTTTGAAACGCTGACCAGAGAATTTCTCGTATAAGGATTCGATTATTTTGCTGTCACGTGCTCGTGATGTGTACATTGCCTATGTGTAAAAATCCATTTGGAGAAAAAAAATTTCAATAATGATTTATATTCGTCAATATATTGAGCAAAATTAATATCTTTAAAGTAGAAGAATAATATCATAAAGGCTGCACACATTTTATCCATAATCTTAAAATGTAAGTACCTACTAGTATGGAGGTTTTGTTAAACCTTTGCAGTTTATGTAAACAATAAAACCAATTAACATTTTACATTTTTACATATTATTTATCAAAATGTAGGTAAATACTAGATACTCTACCAAATTAAATAAACGTGGAGTAGGTGTAGGACCTATTAAATTCAAACTTTATTATGGCTCTTCATAGCTGCTTCTAATTCATATTATACATCGACATTATTAATCTAAACATACTGCAGCTCCTATTTTTTAGTAAACCTCAACAGTCAACAAAGTGTGCAGTTTGAAATTGAATATGTGCACTATGGATTTGAAAAGTGTATACTAATATATAAGACTACTGCCCACTGACTACCTAGTTCACCTACACTATATACGTACATAATAACTGAACATTTTTTCATTTCTAAAAAGGAAAATTTTCCGTGTTAACAAAAATTTATTGTTTTTAATTACATTTTACCAAATAGATCTTTACTTCTCTACTTTTAACTCTGAATGATGAACACGCCGGATATAAATACTAAATAAATTTAGTGAAAGAGATTCCTCGTTATATTTTTTTTTTCAAAATGTATCCATGTATAATGTAGGTAGGTATACATTACCAAGGTACAAAATAATATAATATTATTAACTGATTACCGCGATTAAAATAGGTAAAAACTCAAAATTATAAATTATAATATGTTATAAAAATCAATGAGTATGAGGAATCAAATAATAATATATTAATTACATTTTAAATAAAATATCATACATAAAATAAAGTATTTACATTTTAATTGAGTCATTTGGTTTTAGATTTATATATTTCATAAGTATATTTTTTTTAGTTTTTACAGTAAAAATAGATTGACAGTTACCAATCAATAACGTATAATTTGCCTCTGTATTATCATATGATTGTTAATACAAAATGTGTGGTACGATTTTTTATGAAAAATAGTGACTGAAACATAGGTACCTACTTTATTTATTTAATAAATCGTATTTTCATATTTTAATAACCGAGTTCCGATATCAAAAATACGATCTGTATGGCATTAATATTGTACTTATACTTTAAATGTTTTATATTAACTCGAAAGTACGCAATAAGCACAGTTTTGCATCATTCGCTTATAAAAGAATGTAGATATAGGATGTTAGTTAGTATTCTTACTGCTTAAACGTTCTGAATGAAAATATGCAGCACATTTTCCAGATTTATTTTTATATTTTCCATGCATGATGAGGACAGGCTCGTAGCCAGGGGGTTGTTTTGAGTGTTAAAACACCCTCCCCCAAGGTCATATATAATCCAAAAATATATTAAATGTATGTTACACCCAACTAAAATTGTATTTAAAATTTAAAATATTAAATTGAAACACTCCCCATTTAAAAAATCCTGGCCACTTGCCTGCATTAGGAGAAACCTACATAAACATACTTATAGTATGTACAGTGTACACGTATACATTTTAGGTAGTTTAAAAAACGAACATATACTTTGGTCATCTTTCGAGTTTTATTGAATTCATCTGAATAGTTTTTTCTTTTTACCATAATATTATATGATGACTATATATTATACTCCCGAAATGTGTTGGTCAGTTGGGTGTTATATCTCTGCAGGGTGAGTCCGGCTGACCTACCCACCGGAATCCGTAGCTGTTTATTATTTTTATTGTGTAATCGTGTCGTACGGTCTGTTATACACACATATTATATATATATCATATACATTCATACAATAATAATAATATGTACAATAATGGAGATCCGAAATTTGTTGGTACCATTTTTTCAGTCTAATATAAAACACATGTGCAAGTGTGCAACGTTTGTATGCTACAGTAGGTACAATACCTCAAAGTTATATCATAAATTATATTATATTGAAAATCGTACAGTAAATACAGTACTTCCATATTATACATATCACGCGTAGAATTACTGTAGTTGTCGAGAGAAGAATCGAAACAAAGTAACAGATATGTTGTATATTATAATATAAAATGTAATCGTCGATATTTTAGCGGCTATAAAAGATTAAATTATTTAAATCTATAATGTACATCGTGTAAATAGATTGGATAAACGATGTCGAACGAATGCAATTTAAATGATATTATTATAATAGTATAATACAATACTATACAGTATCAGTATGCGAGTATGTCTATGTGTATAACAGTACACATGCAATATAATATCCATACTACTATATTATTATAATAGCTGTGAAATTCGCGTTATTTTGTTGTTTAGAACATATATTTTTACATGAACGTACAAGTTATAGTATAATATTATTATTATGTCATGAACGAATTTTCGCGTTTGAGGTATACCGCTTTAGGCTGACCAGTATTGTAAATTGAGTGGAAAAAAGTAATTTTCACCGACAACAGTCAACACAGTCTATACCTTTATAATATGTATAAGACATCACACACACATAACACCCAGCTATATCTATACAGGTGCATACAGCTACAATATATACAGAGTGATTCAGATTCACTAAACATGATCAATGCTCATCCCATGTTTTCATTCGATATTTATTCAAATTTGATTTTTGCAGGTATTTTTAAATATAGATGCTCTTAAAGACCATATTTTCTAATAGGTACTTTGATTTTTTATGCCATTTAAAAGCTGTCTTTTCGCGATAAAAAAACTTCTTTTTCAATTGAAGACCGCCTGTTTTATACTGTAATTTGTCAATGGCCTTTATGTGTCATTAAAAATTCCAGAAATTAGAATTCGAATAAATGCATTATTCAATATTATGAAAGAGAGCAAGATGCTTGGCGAAACACCCTGTATACAATATTTACAATAAAAAGTTAATTAAAATACGACGTTTGTCTTCAGTACGGTATAGGCCTGGGAGCAACAGCTATTACCGACTATATACATAATAACCTTAACACATAATACTGCAGTTCCCATCACACACAAAATACGTGTACATATACTGTAGGTATGTACATAATATTATATAGTATATACATGTATACCTAGGTATTTATATAAATTTTAAATATTCTATACAATAAATATATATATGTACATACAATATACAACATACATAGTAAAACGCGTATGCGTATGGCGACAGGAATACCGGATGAATGGGAGGTGTGTGCATCATATACTTATTACTTACCTATGACTACGATGACGCGATGACGAGCCTTCCAGAGTCGATAGTCTTACGCGCTGGGGGTTTATATTATTATATATTATCCAGTCCACTATATAAGCGCGTCCCGAGTTGAATGAATATGACGTGTAAGATATTATATACATGTATCATGTTATTATTATTATTACAATGATACGCTCTACTCGGCCCACGAAAAAAAAAAAAAAAATTAAAAAAATAATAATAATAAAACACACTCTCACACGCGCGTTTGCCCCCCTCCAGGTCCCTCACAAAAATCTTCTGCCTATATGTACGGTATATACTTATAATACGTAAAATATATTATGATACCCCTCCCATCGTCCGTTTATACGTTACGCACACACACACACACACACACACACACACACACATACAAGTGTATAGGTACATTCACTAATAATATCGTATACCTACGATTTATACATAATGTGTGTATACATAAAATGCGTATGTACTGCATGGTACTGCATCGGCCATTGGCATTGGCTAATATAATAAGTCGACGGAGACGCGCGTTGTACACAGACCATTGTTGCCGTGCGTGGTATATAATATATAGAGGTATGTACAACACATACCTCGAGAGCCGATCGGCGGCCATTCCCATGGATCGTCGTCAACGATGACGGTGACGGTAATGACAATGATGACATCGATGACGATATAATGACGAAGAAGTTATGTACCCATATACGATACACGAGCTGGCGAAAATCTGCGAGAGCATTAAAATCTCCATTATTTTAATATTCGGATTATAATTTATAATTATTTTGTACCTATATTATATTATAATATTATGCAGACGATTTTTGTATCACTAAATCGTAGTTGTGGTTGTATTTTATATTTTTTTTATTTCTTATTATTATACATATTATGCCTCTTGCATTATCCATATTTTACACTACTACCAACTACTTACCCTAAGTGTCACGTTTGCGAAAATATTAATTTAGCTGTATAAATATTAAGGATAGCGTATTTCTATCGTTGGATTTATAAGAACACTTTATTTGTACACGGATGAGTAAAACAATAACAAGTAAAATAAAATTAATTGGGTATCAGGTACGTGCTTCCTTTTCTAAAACACGTGTATGATTACGTTTAGAATATTATGACATTGAAGTGACCAAATAATATATAGGCATAAGTACTTTTATTGGAAAATATTATTAAAATAATTTTCTATTAAAAAACAACTATATGTACCTATGAATATATTTTGTGGGATCGGGAAATAAATTTGTATCCCGATAAGCTATTTTAATCACCTTCAAGTATGAGAAGAAATAATAACACACAAATACCCATAACTATATTTTCTGATCCACATGATGTCTATGACCTTCACGGTTTCACGTAGTAAACATCGAGATGACTTTGAAACCTTATTTTTTTAGCCTTTATGCCAGTTATGTTCGATTTTTGGCATATGGTTGGGTGTATTTGAAGAGGGAATATTACTGCCTATAATTATTTTAATAAATCTCTTAAATTGTATATTAGCTTATACATACATGCTTTTCATTTTCGAACACTCTTTGAAATTATGATTATATAAACAATATTCTAAAAAATCCACAAGCCGAAATTTAAAAAAAAAAAATGTGCATCATTAAAAGAAAAAAATGAGTCGTGTTTATTTGGTGAATCACACTGTACACGGAATGATACTGGTATTTAAATTTCCTTCGACATAGAATGGTGTTTTTCAGTGATTTTTGAAAGAAGAAAAAAAAAATCGAGAAAGTTTAAAACGGTTTAAGATGGTGAAATGTATCCTAAAATTATAGTTCAACCGCATATTATAAGACATTATCATCCATTAAATAAATTAAAATATTCCTATAGTGCATAACTATATAATCACATAATACTGTAAAATATGAGGAATTGCATCATATTTATAAGCGCGTGCAATAAATACGAAAAATCTGAAAAATTAATCAACAATATATAAGTATAAGAGAACGCCTAATTCGATTTGGAAGTCCTGTCCCTTCTGCATCTATTCTGACGTACAGTAGTAGATCATTATTTTATACAGCGATAAATTGTTTCTGGTAAAATGGTAATTATTGTTGTTCATGAATTTCACTTGTGAGTATCTATTTCATATACAGGGCCATAAATGCACAAAGATTTTTCCATTATTATTTCATTGCTTAATATACAAAAGTAAAAATCAATGGCTTTATTAATTCATAGGCATATATTGTCAACAATTATAGTCTTTTGTAAATCGACATGTCGTAATTTAATACAAAAATAAAATATCACTTTCTAAAAAGATACATTAATTCTAATCACGAGCATAAGTCATATATTCCTTGTTTTTGCATATATAAGTTATCGATTCATTATTATCCGTTGTATAAAAAAAAAATCTTTTCCAATGAATCGAAAATTTATTTGAGTTTATCGACTATCTAATAATTTAGTCTTTAAATCTTATATAATATAAATCCTCGTTTTGTATGACGCAATGGACATTTATAGACATTGTACAAGAATATTATTTCTGTTTTACTTTAACTTATGGCTAGCCGATTGGTAAATATATTATTATTATTATCGTTTTTTTTTTTTTTTTGAAACGAATCCAAGGGCTGTCCAGCGTTTATTTTCGTTGCAAAACCCAGCACTTTTCAATTCGACTCGGTATGATATACTGCATAATATATATACGCGTGTATAGGTAGGTATATACTTACAAATAATATATTTATGTATATACTACATAACAACTAGCAAGTGCCTAAGTACGACCGGCGAACCGTTAACTTTGACACGAAATGTCTACCTCCCTCCCTCCTTACCAATACACTGTGAAATAGGCCTATGTTTTTCTCCTATTATCTGTTTGCAATATAGTTACTTATATACGCTGCAGTGTTATACAAAACGAACACGGGTAATTCCCTTCAGGGTTAAAAAAAGGAACGTTTCTAGGTAGGCAGTTATTATGACACATTTAATATACTATATAATTCGAGTCTGACAGATTTGTACTCCGCTATGTCACACGAGTCACTGTATTGTTATTATTAACTGAATACATATAGTTATTTTTTAAAGAAACATGGTTATTATAATCATCGATTTTAATTTTTTATTCATACACGTCAATCGATCTTAAGCTTCAGTTAACTCCAGAGCACCAGATCATTTCACATTTGAGTGTTTTATCTCGTTGAACTAGGTTATCTAACTATTTATCTATGATTCGAAATTTGTAGCCGCGTTGGTTAAGTCAGGATGAAATATTTCATCTATTTTTGCCTACATCTAGAATATTGGTTAGTTGTATATATGGATGCAAAAATACATTAACATAATATTAATTATAGAAATTAATTTGGGTACATTGTATGTTATTATAATAATAGTTAATTGAATTTATCAAGTATAAAAAATAAAAATTAATGAAAATCTTAAAATATCCAAAACCGAGACCGGCAAATTGAAGTGGCCAGCTAGACAATACCTATTGCATTTTGACACATAGGTACCTGTTATGATTGAAGTATTTTAGTAAATGTATAGAAACATTATTTATTTCAATTTTAATACGTTAATTTGACATGAAATATTATGTGTAAGGATATATTTATTACAAACAATCTCATGTTTTAAATATAACCCATTTTAAATTGGCACAGTACATTTTTATTTTTGAGAGACTGAAGTTGTATGTCACACAGATCTACAACGTAGCGGTTTCACTAGGTGCCTATTAATCGAGTTATTATTGTTTTTGTTTAATGCAAATATAATTAAAGCTTAAATTGCTTTTAATTTAAGACTTAATATTAGCTAATGAAGCAATAATTATTGTGTATTACTTAAGTGACCTATAATAGTTAAAAGGCACCTACTATATTAATACAAATAAATAAAATAACAATTTTAATTATTCAGTAAATATTTATTTATTTCCGCGTATACTTGGTATTTTTGAGTGCAAATTTAGTTATTTTAGTAGCTTAGGTCGGTATATAAGTATATTTGTGTGTTTTTTAGATCTAAAAATCCATATGCCTCTAGTATACGTAGTTAATGATTATAAATAAGTAATAAAAAATGTAAATAAATAATTTTTTGTATGTGGTTTATTGGTTTCATGTAATATATGTATACTATTTTAATTCCTTTAAGTATTTTTTCTGGTGTTTAAAAAATGTACAGCTTGTGGTAGCTACTATAAGTAATTTATTTTTATAATTTAAATTTAAAAAAACATTTTAATTATAGTGAAGTATAACTATAATGGATTATGAAATCAGTTGATTAAATAAACCGGAGGGAGGATTCTAGGAGCTTAGGTACCCCTTCCTCAAATGGAATTGTAACTTGTAAGTACATCCAGGTGAACTATGTAAATAATACTTTACCACTTTACTTTAGTCCCAACAAAAAAAATTCAACCAAATGTCCACCAATAATTAAATAATTCGTGAACAATTTTATAATAGTAATTATCGATCCTTCAGAATGTTAACATAATTCTACTTATTATACGGCTTTCAATATTCGCGTTTCACTAACAATTATATTAAAGACAGTGTACTTGCCTTTATGACTGCGGTTTATCCTTAAAGTGGCTTATATATTGTACTTTCTAATGTTTTCATAAAAATCTCAGAAATCTGATGGAATCGATTATCCCACTGGCCACTTCAGACACCGTTAAGAAAGTGTAATTTTGAACATATAAGTGCCTATCCCTAAAAATGTCCTCATTTAATGAATATCATTTGGCTTCAATTGAATGTATTGTTTAATTGATTTAAAAAAAACGAAAATCATTCACTTTGAAACGTTTTGCAGTTTGATGTATTAATCGGATTTATTTATTCCGGCGTGGTAATAAAAACCAAACACATTTTTCACATCCCCGCCCTATCATTCAACCCTATAACGGGTGTTGCGTTCAACTACCCACTGAATATTTATATGTTGTGGAGGTTCAAAATCGTGCTTTCCTCTTGTTTCCTTTTACTGCAGTAACGTTACAATATAATCTACCGGCAGAATTCATAAGCAGTCAAAATTTTTTTTTCGTTCGTTGTTTATGCGATTTATGTGTCGTCAAATATTTACAATTAATGCCCGCGACCCGGTCTGGGGGGCGTAACTTGCGCGTGATTTTTTACACATCCCAAAGAGTTTCCGGCCACCATATCCAATCGGCAAAAGAGTTTCCGCTTCCTGACATCGTTAGTTATACCGACCAGAACTAATTATACCACCGCAACATCATATACATACATTCACACATTATGCATATACATACTCACCGCACCACATACGCGTGGTTCGATTGCGGATTTTTATTTAAACAATAAAGATACGTCGATGCGAACATAAAAAAATAACGAAAACACAAACATCATATTGTATTATATTATATTAAATACGTATAGGTACTGTTATAGTGTTTATTATACAGTATTACACTATAGCCATTACACCGCAGTAGATATTATAGGCAGGTATTGTATATTGGTACATCTGTGTCAGCTAAAACCGTTGCATATTAAATCGCTTTTTTCGTGCACGAACGCGATCTATTTAAATTGTTACCTACGCTTATTGTTTGTTATTTTTGTGTAAGAACTCGAAAATAGACATAAAATAAATTATATTTATATAATAATTAAAACGTATAAAAAAAATTGCATTCATCACTATCATCATATCTTATAATTATGGGTTTTTAATTTTTTTTAATGTCAACCTATATTTACGATTTCATAGTCCGATAAATCAAATACATAAAAATTAAAATTATAATAAGCATTTTAACTTTTAAGCGTATGGGTGATAAACTATTAAAATCATTATACATTAAGGATAAAGGATATTACTGAGAAAAATGTATGGACCACTACTCGCTTATGTATGTCAAGCAACAAAATTAACATCATGTACGCAGGTTGCAATATGATCATTATTGTGTAGATCCGCATACAACGAATCCGAATTCAAGCCATTGTTGTTATTCGTGAGTCAACTCGTCGACCGAATTGTAATTTTTTGTCGTCCATACAAACATTTTAGGCCAATATTTCTCTAGTAGTAATTTATTATTATGATGAATTGTACAAGGGCACCGTCCAAGTTGTCGAAGTAATATTGCAGGACTCCACCAATGAACGGAGAACCGGAAGTACGATCGATGAAGTGGGCAAGTGGCTTGGCGCTTGCAGCGAAATGGCCAAATCCGCTAAACGGTAACTATACTGTTGCGTGTTTGATTGACAAAGCGGACGCGAAGGTGACCGACACACGTCTCATCTCATCTGTCAACCACGAAACAATTACCAACGATGCGATTAATTTTAATATGTATTTTAAACTGTAACATATAGATAATATATAAGTGTATAATATTCCACATTTGCTTTTATACTCGTGTTTGATATTAATTTACAGACATGCTATTGTTTATATAACTTACCGGATTTTATATATTATACGTAATGATTGTTAATAATATTTCATTTTTTTTCCAGATGCTAAAGCCTTAAACCACCTAGTGTTCCCGCTATCCAAATGCTGAAGGTTGTTGCCACTCATGTCTTGTTGATGAAATCGCATTCTGATTGCATGTTACTTTTTTGGTGTCGTGTAATAACCATCAAGTTGCATCCAACTATCCTAGTATACCAAGAATTGACTACAATTCAACTCCTAAACCGATATGGTGACCAGTACTAACCATAATTACTATGCGCATACATGACACGACACACAATGTAGCTGTGAATCCGATTTTATATATAAGTAATTTGGTAAATGCGTTACGTTTTTGGCACATTGTAAAATGCATGTGCATAAAAAATGTGGATGATTGAAGAAGTTGAATCGCCTTTGAATCAAATTTCTGCAGTTGAATCTCGATCAGAACATAACCGTGAATCGTCACATAAAAAAATGTGGTCCTGAAAATAATAAACTTAATGGAATGTATAATATTACTCATTATAGGCACCGACACTTTGAACGGGAGGCAAATGTATACTGTATACACTATACTCCGTATAGGAATACATTTTTTTCTATATTATAATATTTAAAAACAAAAAAAAATGTCATGGAATCTGCTGATTTTAAAGCACTGGAATAGTTTTTCGGATATTGTACTCAAGTGCTGCTAACTTTACAATTAAAGAATTAAAATGATTTTGAATAAATTGAAAAGTGGTCACGATGATATAAGCGACTGTTAGTTTCTACTACAGTAAACATCTACGCAAGAAAAGTTTGGTTTGTAATGTCATAGTGATAATCATGAGTAGTAAAACTGAGGGTTTTCGGTTGAAAAGTTTCAACTGTCGCAGACTCCCGTACATACTTAGGTGCCACACAGCCATAAAAGTTTAAAAAGCAGCTTGTCATATTTTTAGTTTGGTGTGAATACTAAGTTTGTAAGACTTGGACAATAGATTGTAATTCAACATTTCCTATAGTTAATTGATATTGTCAAATTATGTTCATTTTTCTTATACCTACCTAAATGGGAACTCCAAATGAGTCACTTTTCAAAATGAATGCATATATATTTGGTTGAAGATAACTATAGTTAAAAAGTAAAACTAAATAGTGTTTATTTGGCGTGAATTAAATTTATAGTGTAATAATAGATCGATATAAAAAATGCATCATCCGAACTCTAATTATAATAAACAATTTAGTTTTTCTTTGTTCATCAAAGCATGAGGACAGGTTAACTGAAAAGAAATTCAATTATTGGTCAAAAAAATAAAATAAAATCAAAAAACTCACTTCATTTTTTTTTAAATTTGTTTAATAGGAGTTAGTTGTATGCGAATAAAGCACAATTTTTTGTTACTTTACGTGTTGGTTATATATAGATACATTATAGCGTTGACGGGGAAAAAATAATTAAATAATTAAATAAAGCTATATATGTACATCTAGTTTATAATATAATATTTTACTTTCTCTTTTTTAGTTTTTTGAAACTAGATTTGGTGAAAACGGGTTAACGATACTTATATACACGACGAAAACCCGCAAACGTGTACAATTCCATATTATGCATCAGTGCAGTTGGTTCAGTCGTGTATAATAAAATGTTATATTGTTATGTGACGAAGTCGTCCTCAGCATCTGGGAACCACCCACATCTCGGAATAATAAATTGTGTTGCCGTTCGAAAATGGCACCGCACGACCTGTGGCTCTCTGGACGCGATGACCTTACAGCAAACATAATATAACACTCGATGATAGCGACAATAAAGATGCGTAATACCGTGAATAACCTAATATTAATACAATAACAATATGGTCGTTTTACGCATCGGACCACTCTACACGGCGACAGTCGACGTTATTGTATCAATATAATATAATATATATATATTATTTATGCGTATAATATGCGTATAAAAAACCGCTCGCGGGGAGCGAAAGGACTTGAATGATATTATGGAGACGAAGAAAGGTGTCGGACAGCAGCGCAGCAGCGTCTAAAATCGGTTCTCTACGGATACCCGTGTGCGGCCATGTAACTATTATCACAATAATAATAATAATAAAATAGGTAATATATTATTACAGTATATTATAGCTATGAGCCTGACAGCCGTGAACTATGCAGCAGCGTTATTGGACATTGGACACCTATACATACGTAGGTGCGCAGGACGATTCGCAGAGGATGCGCACCCCCTTTTTTTTTCTTCGATAATACAGCAATTCAAAATCTGATTTGAATAAAAATTGATCGGCTCGTGTGGCGCTCCGTGCCGACCGTCGGGGGGGGGGGGTGGACTCGTAGGGGCCTGACAAATTTTACGACCGCCGGACGGGAAACTTAACCGTCCGTGTGTATACTCGCCGTATGTGTGTGTATGCGTGCGTGTGTGTGCGAGATGCGACGTTGACCCATATAATATTGTCGATGTCCTGCAGTTGGAAAACGAGAGTTTGGTGACTGCGTCTTCGATGTCCTTGAATATGATATAACATATTAATACCCATCACATATTCTATACCTATACATGGTATACACCCAAACCTATAAATATTATTATAACGTCCAGCACGGAAACCGTAACGCGCCCGCGCACACGTTACATTAATATTATTATTATCATATGCGCAGTGTATACGTTATTATTATGGGTAGATCCTGCGAGTGGCCGATATTATACGATCACGCCTTTTGTGCGGGAAGACTGCTGAAAAAAAAAAAAACGAAAAGTAAACGTAAAAGGGTTGTTCGATGAATAGAACCGGTCGCGTACGACACATCGACGGATTTTATATACAGATATACCTGCGTGCGCATTATAATATATATTATTACCGTCGCGCGTGTAAACCGTATACACGATATTATTGCATTGTACGGCTGCAGTTATATCGTGTCACCGCGTGCGCACACCCATCCCTACGTTACATTATACCTATAGTGCGTATTATACAACACGTCCGATCGTAAAATATATAAATCGTCCATCGATCGCGGACAACCGTAATCGCGCCCGCGGAGACGCAAAGTACCTGACGTCTGTTTTTTTTCTTCTTATTTTTCTTCTTCTGTTCGGCCGTCGACGGTTCTCTCCCCGCGACGGCGTTGCAACACGACGGGCGCATACAATAATAATGTAATAATATATGTAGAACGACACATTATTATTATTGTTACAGTCTTTTTGTTGCGCTCGACGGCGGCCGGGCCTGCCGGGGGAGGGTTTCGGTGTAAGGTGTAATTTAATAATAATAGTAATAATACACATATTATACGATTGTTGTAATACGTTATCGGCGTGTCCGCTCCTTCGTCGGATTTTTCGGTGTACAAATCGTTAACAGCGGGGGTGGACGCCCGGGCACCGTATGATCCACATCATACACGTTATATTATAACATTATGCTATACTGGGCGTTCGACGAACACCGTACAATGATATGTATATTATTATATGTAATATATTATGATATTATATGCATAATACTCGTCTACGTGGCGACGACGATGAGACGATTCCCACGCTCTTCCGGGTTCGATGTAAACACGCGCGGCCTGCAGGATACCGTTTGGCAGGTAGTTCGACGTCGTTATTATATTATTGCACGTCGTGTGAGAACCGATTAGGATAAATTATACTATATCCTGGTCTTCGAAAAATATAGTATATCGATATAGTGCACAATTGTGTATCCAAACCGTCGTATCGATCGGATAACGAGTCGACTGCAGTGTCCGCGGGAGTATTCAGAGTTGTCCGAGTACTACCGCAATAACGTTGACACCTATACATTAACACATAGACACATGGAATCATCGTAATAGACGAACACTCGTTCTGAGCTATTAAATTACTAAATGAGAGCTCCTCGTATTTTTAATTGATATGTTGTTTTTGGCTGTAGCTTCGCAATATTATTCTTCCATAAGATTTCTGTAATGTCTTGAAACATGAATTTATATTTTAATGAAAACAGTTGTCTAAATTCAAATTTACCAGCCTTAATATTAACTAAACTGCTAGTTTATAAAACACTCCTAAAAACAACAAATTCCAATACAAATATAAAAGAAAAGTCGAAGAAAAAAGTCACGATGAGTGAGATATGCATTTAAAAGCAAATATATTATTTAAATTATAAGTAATAAAACTTACATGATATCAATTTCTTACTAACCAGCAATCTTCAAGAAGAAACATAAAAGAAGGTGGTACCGTGATATCGATGTATGTAAGTATACTAATTCGTCTACACCATTCGCGGTATAATATTATTCGTAAATCTAACTTCTACGTAATATAATTATATAGTTAGGTATATCCTTATGAATACCGCTACTTTAGATAAACCCAATTTTATCAAGTAAAAATTATTGATAACAACTAATCACAATTTCGTTATGAAATATGAACACAAACACATTTTTGATTTCAGTGTTACTTTACTAATCATACCTACAGCATACTACGTCAGATGTTGTTTTTGATTCAAATTAGACTTTGGATCTCTTACTCCTAACAATAGTATATCAACACAGCACAGACGCCATTTTTTCAGACGTGGAAGAATTGTAAGTAATTTTAATAATATTTTTTTTACAACACACCCACCTGGTAGGCGGAAAAAAGTCTAAAAAAAATCCAACGGACAAAAAATCACAAAAAAATAAGCCATAGATAACCAAAGAAAAAGAAACCCAGGAAAAGAATTGAATATAAATATAAACACATGTTTCTAATACACTCTACTCCTAATTAGTAATTAATAATTCATAAATTATTATAGCCATTATAGACAATTTTATATGGGGGGACTCGCAATTAATAAGACATTTTTATAACCTATTTATTCAAAAAAAAATTTCAAATATAAATTATTTTATATCTGAATATGGCTTATGATTGACTATTAATTATATATAAAAAAATTTAAAAATAAATATGAACTCGTCTACCTATAGGTACATAATATACAGTGCTAAGTTATAAGTAAACAAATATCAGGTGTATAAGTATAACATCTTATATATATATACTACATTTATACGAAACTTACATTATAATTTATGACATTATTTTAATTTTAATATATTATATTTTGTTATATGTAGGTACACTCCTCAAGGTCATTACTAATTAGAAGTATAGTATACATTTGTTCACATTTATATTTAATTTTTCGTTTTTTGGGCTTTTTCCGCGATTCATATTATGTATAATACACATATTTATTATATTATTCATTACAGTTCGCGTCATATACAATATTACAATTAAATAAAATTCACGTTTGTTCGGGACAAAATGAAAACGTCTATCTCGACCATCAGTGTTTTATTTCTATGCCTCATCTGTTCGTTCGCGGAGGTAAGCTGTAAAAAAAACAAAAAGAACCAATCTTATCAAGAAATCTCCGATGTCTTTAATTCAACGTTACACAAAATAGAAGATGCATTTGACCCCTACGTCAGTCATGGGGATCCGTACGCTAATAAACCGACGTTTTGCAATGCTCACTCGTGTGGTGGTTGTTCAGATAAACCGTTCGAAAACATTAACAATTGCATAAGATGGTGCAGAGCACCGTGCCTGTGCATAAGTCCCGCGGGCGGAAGAGGCGATGACATAATGTGTGCAAAGTCCAGACACAGAAGGACCAACATTATGTGGTGAAAATTATTCGAAAAGGGAGATGTGAAATTCCGACGCTCAAAAATTCGGATACAGTAGTACATGCATGTAGACAGTATATTGACGGATGATTAAACAATTAATTTAATCTATAGGCAATATGAGAAGAGTTAGGTACACAATGTTCAATATTTTAAATTGTATCAATTCTTAATACAAAAAAACACATTATACAATTAATAAACGATTTATAAATTAACTGTTTATCAAATTAACTATCTCAGCCATAATATTAGCATCAATTTAAAATAGTATTGCAAACTCCAAAGATAAGCATTAACTCGTTTGAATCCCACATATGTACCTACATAAGCAAAATTAATTATCTACAATAAACAAAATTCCTAAATAGAACACGTTAATGATAACTGTATTTTAATACATAATTATAATTATTATGCTATTTAATATCGTATTGAAAGCTCTAATAAAAATACAATATTAATTATGATTTATACTCTAGAAGATCTATAGAATACAAAATTACCTAGACTTATTAAGTGTAATAAGTGTACCCAGGCGCGTACACAAAAAAAATTTTTTTGGGGGGGTTTGCTTGTACATTTTCATACTTATATAATCTAACTTAACCTATAACCTAACAAGGAGTTTACACAATTTCAATTATAGTACCATTTATTTCTTATAAAAAACGTCATACTTAAAAAAAAAATTTAATAATTGTTAAAAACATGTATTTTTATAATATAAAATCTAATTTTCGAGGTAGTCTTGCAAATCTGTTAATGACTTCGTCAATATCAATGTTATCGTTTCTATAAATATTCATGAGCGCTAATCCTGTCAGCCGGTCTTGTCCAATATTATTTCTCAAATAGGTTTTCAGTCTCCGCAATGTTGAAAATGAACGCTCTGCAGTAACAGTCGTTACAGGCAAAGTAGCTAATATTGTTAAAAGGCATTTTATATTCGGATAGAAATCACTGGAAATTTGACTTAAGGTAGTTAATGAACATTTTGGGCGATCATCATCAGATAC